>NW_027518021.1:0-37506 GCF_048772815.1 Callospermophilus lateralis | reverse complement strand
AACCCTGTGAAAATGGTTTAATTCTATCCCTCACTTTATACTTTGCCTGATTTCGTAATGTTTCCATGATATCTGCTTTGTACATTGTTTCCCCAGTTCAACATAGTGTCGGACTCTTGGTACAATCATAAGTGCTGACATTTACATTCACTCTATAACCAAAAGTCTATTGCTAAAGAACTTTTGGTCCAAATCCTATAATCACTCGTCTTCCTAAACCTACCGACTATCTTCCTAATCCTACTGAATATCCCTTTTTTACTGGATGTTCTCTTCTAAATTCAATCATCCAATGTACAAGGTCCTATGCCATTGTATATCAAATTATCTGAGACATCTTTGCAGAACATAATTCAAAGCTAAGTATCCCAATCCAGGGCAAAACCCTCTGGGCTTCAAAGCATACCTAGATTTCTTTTTTCAAACTTATATTTCACCTCTATATTTTTGTAAATATTGCAGGTTCCCAATCCCATTATTCATCGCACAGAATCATTCATCACCAAATCAAACCTGTTTTTAACCCCAGGTATACACTGTTCCCTCAAACATTTTACAGAAGAGCAGGGACAGAGGGGTTCTTACAATACAGGAAAGTTGGGGATCTTCCACCAGATGAGAACCTCAAATGTCCATGCACAAATGATACATGGAGAAGTTGTAGGCAGGTATGAAGCTCCTGAGAGAGCAAAAGTCATCTTCCATGGCAAACAACCTGGTCAGGATGAAGGGATGTGTCTGAATCTGCCTCTCTCTTCTTATTGTAGACAAGGTGGAACAATCCAGGCCTGAGTGGAGAGCTGTTCCCGGGTGCCAATGGTTGATATACATTCTACCTTATGAAAGTGTCACAGGAAGTAGGGGAAACCTCCATCTTATGTAACCCTTGGAAGCAACTGTTAGGACAAAGTGGTTGCCAAGGCAGTGACCTCATTCAGTTCCAAAGAATGTGACATACCTCATTTCCTTGGTGATGGAACTCTCTGAACTTGGTATCCAAGAAGCCAGGCACCCAGAGGCAGTCCCAGTCCCAGGCCCAGTGGGCTCACTTGTTTGGATTTACCAAGGACAGAGTCAGTTTTCTTGGTACCTAATGATGTGAGGATGGCCAAATGCCAGGAGAGCTCTGAAGATGGACCTTTCCTGAGAAAACAGGTAGTGGCTAACCACTTTTTACTGACTTCTTCACAGAGTTGGTCAAGGAAACAAGATCTGAGAGAAGACAGGCCATTTCGGGGGAACATAGTATGGCCTACCAGTCAGAGGACACTCCGGATAGTCACAGACCTACTTGGGGGAAGGAGGTGCCTTTGTGGGAGTGGGTGTGGGTTTGTTGTTTTGTCTCATGTTCTGAGAATAGACCGAAAAGGCGGTTTGTTTGGTTTGGAGCAGACAGTTTCTAGTAAGTCATTTGACAAGGCGAGTGTTTCTGTTTATGTGTATCCCACTGTGTCCGTTGTTGTAGACATTAGAAAAGAGAATGCATTAATGGATGTGTCCTGTCTGGTATAAATCTCCCCTATAATTCATCCTGCCCAATATATGAATGGACTGCAGCTTGTCTTATCGATGTGCCACAACTGCTATCATTCTAAGTTGTTGTTTTCTTCCTGAATTCTGGCCACTCTCCAGAATGGGCTCAGGGATTTGTGTCCAAAATATGTACCACCTCCAAGCTCTGTGACATGGCCATGTAAAGGATAGTTGAAGAGAATGGCGAGCATCTCAGAAAACTCAGATATCAGTGTGACCAGTAAAGTCTCAGTGCAGAAACACTGCCTTGGGCTTTTTGCTTACTTATTGTTGTGTTGCACTGAATGTCAGGAAGGTCTTTGCATCAGGCCACCCCTTTGTGAAGCCTGAAGAAAACAGTTTTCAAATGGAAATGAATGGGCCTCACCTGTGGCTCTTTGCTTAATTGCTTTGGAAAGGGATGTGTCTTTATCAGCCTCTTGGACCTGTGTGTGGCTGTGACTTAGATTCTCAGCACCTGATGGATCTTAAGAATGATCCCATGTGAGCTTCCAAAACCAGAATGGCAAAAAATATCATTCATTGTGCATGAAGACTCTTGCCTTCCTCTTTTAGGTTCCTGCACTCCAACAAATGAGAATAGGGATTCTGTGAGTCAAATGAGTTCTTCAAAGCCCTGCAGAGGTGCTTGTGTTTTCGCATGACTCTAAATCACCTAAAGAATCGATACCTAAAATCAGTAGCGATCAAATTGGAGAAACATAGAAGTATTAATGGCAGGCTTATTTGTTCACTCCTGGTTCACAGCAACGGTGTCCAGGCTACCCTGACGTTAGGCAAATCAGGGGCAAACGAGCTGATTTTGGACACTGTCTTGGGCTGCACCCCTCATGGAAACCTCCAGCCAGAGGTTAAGATGATTGACTATATGGAATAAGGTGAGGGCCATGTGGGAGTGTTTTGGTTTTAATGTTGGTCATTTGTGTGGCATTGGAAAAAATGACTGGGTCCACGTGGGCTTGAACTCTGGTGTGATTCCCCTTAGACACTGGGTTTTGGAACTGAACTCGGAGAAGCATTGCCATGAATTTTGTTGGGATTTTAAGAGGCCACGCATGAAAGTCGCTCTTGGAAACTGAGACCTAGGCCCCGGGTAGATTTCCACTGAGGCCTGGGAATCTCAGCAAGGATATCACATGATTTTATTCTTAAAGAAATGGCAGCCATAATTGAGAGTCAAAACACACATGGACCTCACATTGTTGACCTCAATGGGCCTGGCCTAATGTGACGTTTTGTCCATTCTTTGGGAAGCCTTGCCTGTGACAGTTCTCCAGATATTTCATTGAAATGAGCTTCCTCACCATTTAATGTTTGCCTAATGAATTGAACCCACAGTGCCTCCAACTTCATGCTTGAAAAATGGCTAGATAAATACCATGAAATTTTTGAAATTCCTATGACCAGGTGGCACTGGAGAAACATTGGATGTCCTGTTGCTGATCATGAGTATACCAGACAGTGCCTTGATTTACTGAGTTTCATGAAATGGTGTAGAACAGAGATGCCAGTAATTTGTAGCCTGCTGAGTAGTGGGTCTAGAGCAGTGGTGGGAGGCGTTTGATAAAACATCCGTGGTAGGACCATGTGCATCTACCATTGGATTCCAAATGGCTTGTAACTGACATGGTGCTGCCAGCAGACCCTTATATGTAAAGGCATCTTGTTATATGGAGAGTTTTAAGAGGAAAATTAAGAATCAGGTTGATATGGACAAGGGGGCAATGGGGCAAGCTGTGAGAGATAGAAGCCTAGTTGGTGCATTCTCTTGCAGACCCTGACCCACCACACGTGACAGAACTCCCTCCAGCACTGTGTCCCAGTTTAGCTGCTAGTATTTCGTGAAACAAATACCAAACTCACAGTGCAGCAACCTACACACCACAAAAAGTGGAGGAGGACCAAATGGCTTCACAGTCCACATGGGGAGACGGGGAGACACTTAGTCCCCAGTGGCCTCAGTTTACCTATAAAGAGAGGATTCAGCACTGCTTCATCTTGTTCATTGGAAAATAAGAAACCATGTCCTCCAGGTCACATAGATGCCGACCCAGCTTTGATGGTCTCACTACAAAGGAAGCCAAATCTCATGAAAACAACATATATTTCAAGTGCGGAAGCTCAGAGGCAGTTTCTCAAAAGTTTTTAGGCCAGCAGAGTTACATGTTTGTGGAGTGTTTACCATGTCCCTTACTTTTGGAAACTCCTAAACCACCTCCAAGGTTGTGAACTCCTGAGCATTTTCCATTCCAGATATGTATTCACTGATTTTGTAACTCTTCTCCTCTAATTGTGTCTTACTTGGGGTGAAGGTAATGTCAAGGCATTGTTTTGGATGAGAGCGGGAGGATATTTGTGCAGCATATATTTACATACACATTGGATTCATTTTCCAATTTTTCATTCGAAGTACTGAATCCCTGACACTAACCCATACCTAGTAGACTCAGACTATTCATCCTAATATAATGGGGAAAATTAACCAAACACAATAGAAATACAAGCACTTCAGAGGAGACATGTTCTATAGTTGGACTTGACATTTGCATTATATAAGGTAGGAGTTATACATCTAGTCAAATTTTAATTGAAATATTCTCCATGTGTTTTTAAACTTAACAAATATGTGAATACTTGTTTCCAATTTTTGTAGCCTATTCACACATGTATATTTATATGCATATATAGAATCCTACCAGGTATCACACGTACATTTTTGTAAGGTGGATGTCTTGGCAGATACAAATTGTGAGAAGTGTTCACTCCTCCTAAATGCTGTTGGAAATGAAAATTCAACCTATAAGAGAGCGTCCTAGAAGAACAACATTATACATAAACTCATGTTCAGTAACATAAATATTTTTGCATCTGTGGATGATATATATTTACTGATGAATTTCGATTGGCATTTATATTGGTACTTTTTAATGTCTGTGAGTGTTGTGTGTGTGTGTGTGTGTGTGTGTGTGTGTGTGTGTGTATAGATATAGATATAGATGTACTCTCCAAAGTTTTCCAAATATGAAATATATGTGTCTAGTATACACTCTCTAAATTCATTCATGTTCATGTATGTGGATTTATAATCAACTTTTCAGAAGATTATAATCAGAAATATTCATCCACCTGAAATACATATTTGTTTCCTAGTACTGACTACTAACTTCAGTGAAGGGTGCATACAAATCCTAATTATTCTACAGTATCTGACCCAGTCTAACATCAATGCAAGTAGACTCCTATGGGACATGATATGTAATTTGTCATTCATTTGTATTCGACACTGGTACATTATTGTTTCTTCAGGTTTTGCACATCATAGGATATACATTTCATTAACAAGTTCACAAATTAATAGGCATTTGTTTCAACATTAATCACTTCTTGCTTCAGAACACATGTATTGTCAGGGTTTCTTGACTGGTCTTTTCATGAGACTTCTTTCCAAACACATTATTTTGAATTTCCATAATGATTTTGAAGCAAAACTCACACACTCTTCATGATAAACCAAAACACTAATATTTCCATTAGATATATAACTGGTTGGAATGAATGATTGTATATCAATATACAATTTCCTTTTATTTTTCAGATATCAGTTCAATTCATTATTTAAAGTTCAAAAAAGTTATATTATTTATTCACAGTATGGTCTATTCGTGGTTTCTCTCTATGTTCATAGAAACAGGGTACACCTATTTGTACCCCCGATTCTAATTTTACATCTTCAATATATTGCTCCCAGAAATGGTGAAAGAAATACTCATGTCACCTGGTTAACACAGTAATATTCTGGACAAAAAATGGAAAGGTCACACTTATGATTGTACCAAAGCCTAAATGGAAAGTGAACATGGATTTCTAAAAACATCCATGTCCAGGTTGCCTAATGCTGTCAATTGTCAATCCTATTGGTGACTACATATTTGTTTTTTCCTAATTTATATATTGAAACTCAACCCTGTTGAAAATGTTTAATTCTATCCCTCACTTTATACTTTGCCTGATTTCGTAATGTTTCCATTGATATCTGCTTTTGTACATATTTTCCTCAGTTCAACATAGTGTCTGACTCTTCATATGTGCTGACATTTACATTCACTCTATAACCAAAAGTCTATTGCTAAAGAACTTTTGGTCCAAATCCTATAATCACTCGTCTTCCTAAACCTACCGACTATCTTCCTAATCCTACTGAATATCCCTTTTTTACTGGATGTTCTCTTCTAAATTCAATCATCCAATGTACAAGGTCCTATGCCATTGTATATCAAATTATCTGAGACATCTTTGCAGAACATAATTCAAAGCTAAGTATCCCAATCCAGGGCAAAACCCTCTGGGCTTCAAAGCATACCTAGATTTCTTTTTTCAAACTTATATTTCACCTCTATATTTTTGTAAATATTGCAGGTTCCCAATCCCATTATTCATCGCACAGAATCATTCATCACCAAATCAAACCTGTTTTTAACCCCAGGTATACACTGTTCCCTCAAACATTTTACAGAAGAGCAGGGACAGAGGGGTTCTTACAATACAGGAAAGTTGGGGATCTTCCACCAGATGAGAACCTCAAATGTCCATGCACAAATGATACATGGAGAAGTTGTAGGCAGGTATGAAGCTCCTGAGAGAGCAAAAGTCATCTTCCATGGCAAACAACCTGGTCAGGATGAAGGGATGTGTCTGAATCTGCCTCTCTCTTCTTATTGTAGACAAGGTGGAACAATCCAGGCCTGAGTGGAGAGCTGTTCCCGGGTGCCAATGGTTGATATACATTCTACCTTATGAAAGTGTCACAGGAAGTAGGGGAAACCTCCATCTTATGTAACCCTTGGAAGCAACTGTTAGGACAAAGTGGTTGCCAAGGCAGTGACCTCATTCAGTTCCAAAGAATGTGACATACCTCATTTCCTTGGTGATGGAACTCTCTGAACTTGGTATCCAAGAAGCCAGGCACCCAGAGGCAGTCCCAGTCCCAGGCCCAGTGGGCTCACTTCTTTGGATTTACCAAGGACAGAGTCAGTTTTCTTGGTACCTAATGATGTGAGGATGGCCAAATGCCAGGAGAGCTCTGAAGATGGACCTTTCCTGAGAAAACAGGTAGTGGCTAACCACTTTTTACTGACTTCTTCACAGAGTTGGTCAAGGAAACAAGATCTGAGAGAAGACAGGCCATTTCGGGGGAACATAGTATGGCCTACCAGTCAGAGGACACTCCGGATAGTCACAGACCTACTTGGGGGAAGGAGGTGCCTTTGTGGGAGTGGGTGTGGGTTTGTTGTTTTGTCTCATGTTCTGAGAATAGACCGAAAAGGCGGTTTGTTTGGTTTGGAGCAGACAGTTTCTAGTAAGTCATTTGACAAGGCGAGTGTTTCTGTTTATGTGTATCCCACTGTGTCCGTTGTTGTAGACATTAGAAAAGAGAATGCATTAATGGATGTGTCCTGTCTGGTATAAATCTCCCCTATAATTCATCCTGCCCAATATATGAATGGACTGCAGCTTGTCTTATCGATGTACCACAACTGCTATCATTCTAAGTTGTTGTTTTCTTCCTGAATTCTGGCCACTCTCCAGAATGGGCTCAGGGATTTGTGTCCAAAATATGTACCACCTCCAAGCTCTGTGACATGGCCATGTAAAGGATAGTTGAAGAGAATGGCGAGCATCTCAGAAAACTCAGATATCAGTGTGACCAGTAAAGTCTCAGTGCAGAAACACTGCCTTGGGCTTTTTGCTTACTTATTGTTGTGTTGCACTGAATGTCAGGAAGGTCTTTGCATCAGGCCACCCCTTTGTGAAGCCTGAAGAAAACAGTTTTCAAATGGAAATGAATGGGCCTCACCTGTGGCTCTTTGCTTAATTGCTTTGGAAAGGGATGTGTCTTTATCAGCCTCTTGGACCTGTGTGTGGCTGTGACTTAGATTCTCAGCACCTGATGGATCTTAAGAATGATCCCATGTGAGCTTCCAAAACCAGAATGGCAAAAAATATCATTCATTGTGCATGAAGACTCTTGCCTTCCTCTTTTAGGTTCCTGCACTCCAACAAATGAGAATAGGGATTCTGTGAGTCAAATGAGTTCTTCAAAGCCCTGCAGAGGTGCTTGTGTTTTCGCATGACTCTAAATCACCTAAAGAATCGATACCTAAAATCAGTAGCGATCAAATTGGAGAAACATAGAAGTATTAATGGCAGGCTTATTTGTTCACTCCTGGTTCACAGCAACGGTGTCCAGGCTACCCTGACGTTAGGCAAATGAGGGGCAAACGAGCTGATTTTGGACACTGTCTTGGGCTGCACCCCTCATGGAAACCTCCAGCCAGAGGTTAAGATGATTGACTATATGGAATAAGGTGAGGGCCATGTGGGAGTGTTTTGGTTTTAATGTTGGTCATTTGTGTGGCATTGGAAAAAATGACTGGGTCCACGTGGGCTTGAACTCTGGTGTGATTCCCCTTAGACACTGGGTTTTGGAACTGAACTCGGAGAAGCATTGCCATGAATTTTGTTGGGATTTTAAGAGGCCACGCATGAAAGTCGCTCTTGGAAACTGAGACCTAGGCCCCGGGTAGATTTCCACTGAGGCCTGGGAATCTCAGCAAGGATATCACATGATTTTATTCTTAAAGAAATGGCAGCCATAATTGAGAGTCAAAACACACATGGACCTCACATTGTTGACCTCAATGGGCCTGGCCTAATGTGACGTTTTGTCCATTCTTTGGGAAGCCTTGCCTGTGACAGTTCTCCAGATATTTCATTGAAATGAGCTTCCTCACCATTTAATGTTTGCCTAATGAATTGAAACCCACAGTGCCTCCAACTTCATGCTTGAAAAATGGCTAGATAAATACCATGAAATTTTTGAAATTCCTATGACCAGGTGGCACTGGAGAAACATTGGATGTCCTGTTGCTGATCATGAGTATACCAGACAGTGCCTTGATTTACTGAGTTTCATGAAAATGGTGTAGAACAGAGATGCCAGTAATTTGTAGCCTGCTGAGTAGTGGGTCTAGAGCAGTGGTGGGGAGGCGTTTGATAAAACATCCGTGGTAGGACCATGTGCATCTACCATTGGATTCCAAATGGCTTGTAACTGACATGGTGCTGCCAGCAGACCCTTATATGTAAAGGCATCTTGTTATATGGAGAGTTTTAAGAGGAAAATTAAGAATCAGGTTGATATGGACAAGGGGGCAATGGGGCAAGCTGTGAGAGATAGAAGCCTAGTTGGTGCATTCTCTTGCAGACCCTGACCCACCACACGTGACAGAACTCCCTCCAGCACTGTGTCCCAGTTTAGCTGCTAGTATTTCGTGAAACAAATACCAAACTCAGAGTGCAGCAACCTACACACCACAAAAAGTGGAGGAGGACCAAATGGCTTCACAGTCCACATGGGGAGACGGGGAGACACTTAGTCCCCAGTGGCCTCAGTTTACCTATAAAGAGAGGATTCAGCACTGCTTCATCTTGTTCATTGGAAAATAAGAAACCATGTCCTCCAGGTCACATAGATGCAGACCCAGCTTTGATGGTCTCACTACAAAGGAAGCCAAATCTCATGAAAACAACATATATTTCAAGTGCGGAAGCTCAGAGGCAGTTTCTCAAAAAGTTTTTAGGCCAGCAGAGTTACATGTTTGTGGAGTGTTTACCATGTCCCTTACTTTTGGAAACTCCTAAACCACCTCCAAGGTTGTGAACTCCTGAGCATTTTCCATTCCAGATATGTATTCACTGATTTTGTAACTCTTCTCCTCTAATTGTGTCTTACTTGGGGTGAAGGTAATGTCAAGGCATTGTTTTGGATGAGAGCGGGAGGATATTTGTGCAGCATATATTTACATACACATTGGATTCATTTTCCAATTTTTCATTCGAAGTACTGAATCCCTGACACTAACCCATACCTAGTAGACTCAGACTATTCATCCTAATATAATGGGGAAAATTAACCAAACACAATAGAAATACAAGCACTTCAGAGGAGACATGTTCTATAGTTGGACTTGACATTTGCATTATATAAGGTAGGAGTTATACATCTAGTCAAATTTTAATTGAAATATTCTCCATGTGTTTTTAAACTTAACAAATATGTGAATACTTGTTTCCAATTTTTGTAGCCTATTCACACATGTATATTTATATGCATATATAGAATCCTACCAGGTATCACACGTACATTTTTGTAAGGTGGATGTCTTGGCAGATACAAATTGTGAGAAGTGTTCACTCCTCCTAAATGCTGTTCGAAATGAAAATTCAACCTATAAGAGAGCGTCCTAGAAGAACAACATTATACATAAACTCATGTTCAGTAACATAAATATTTTTGCATCTGTGGATGATATATATTTACTGATGAATTTCGATTGGCATTTATATTGGTACTTTTTAATGTCTGTGAGTGTTGTGTGTGTGTGTGTGTGTGTGTGTGTGTGTGTGTGTATAGATATAGATATAGATGTACTCTCCAAAGTTTTCCAAATATGAAATATATGTGTCTAGTATACACTCTCTAAATTCATTCATGTTCATGTATGTGGATTTATAATCAACTTTTCAGAAGATTATAATCAGAAATATTCATCCACCTGAAATACATATTTGTTTCCTAGTACTGACTACTAACTTCAGTGAAGGGTGCATACAAATCCTAATTATTCTACAGTATCTGACCCAGTCTAACATCAATGCAAGTAGACTCCTATGGGACATGATATGTAATTTGTCATTCATTTGTATTCGACACTGGTACATTATTGTTTCTTCAGGTTTTGCACATCATAGGATATACATTTCATTAACAAGTTCACAAATTAATAGGCATTTGTTTCAACATTAATCACTTCTTGCTTCAGAACACATGTATTGTCAGGGTTTCTTGACTGGTCTTTTCATGAGACTTCTTTCCAAACACATTATTTTGAATTTCCATAATGATTTTGAAGCAAAACTCACACACTCTTCATGATAAACCAAAACACTAATATTTCCATTAGATATATAACTGGTTGGAATGAATGATTGTATATCAATATACAATTTCCTTTTATTTTTCAGATATCAGTTCAATTCATTATTTAAAGTTCAAAAAAGTTATATTATTTATTCACAGTATGGTCTATTCGTGGTTTCTCTCTATGTTCATAGAAACAGGGTACACCTATTTGTACCCCCGATTCTAATTTTACATCTTCAATATATTGCTCCCAGAAATGGTGAAAGAAATACTCATGTCACCTGGTTAACACAGTAATATTCTGGACAAAAAATGGAAAGGTCACACTTATGATTGTACCAAAGCCTAAATGGAAAGTGAACATGGATTTCTAAAAACATCCATGTCCAGGTTGCCTAATGCTGTCAATTGTCAATCCTATTGGTGACTACATATTTGTTTTTTCCTAATTTATATATTGAAACTCAACCCTGTTGAAAATGTTTAATTCTATCCCTCACTTTATACTTTGCCTGATTTCGTAATGTTTCCATTGATATCTGCTTTTGTACATATTTTCCCCAGTTCAACATAGTGTCTGACTCTTCATATGTGCTGACATTTACATTCACTCTATAACCAAAAGTCTATTGCTAAAGAACTTTTGGTCCAAATCCTATAATCACTCGTCTTCCTAAACCTACCGACTATCTTCCTAATCCTACTGAATATCCCTTTTTTACTGGATGTTCTCTTCTAAATTCAATCATCCAATGTACAAGGTCCTATGCCATTGTATATCAAATTATCTGAGACATCTTTGCAGAACATAATTCAAAGCTAAGTATCCCAATCCAGGGCAAAACCCTCTGGGCTTCAAAGCATACCTAGATTTCTTTTTTCAAACTTATATTTCACCTCTATATTCTTGTAAATATTGCAGGTTCCCAATCCCATTATTCATCGCACAGAATCATTCATCACCAAATCAAACCTGTTTTTAACCCCAGGTATACACTGTTCCCTCAAACATTTTACAGAAGAGCAGGGACAGAGGGGTTCTTACAATACAGGAAAGTTGGGGATCTTCCACCAGATGAGAACCTCAAATGTCCATGCACAAATGATACATGGAGAAGTTGTAGGCAGGTATGAAGCTCCTGAGAGAGCAAAAGTCATCTTCCATGGCAAACAACCTGGTCAGGATGAAGGGATGTGTCTGAATCTGCCTCTCTCTTCTTATTGTAGACAAGGTGGAACAATCCAGGCCTGAGTGGAGAGCTGTTCCCGGGTGCCAATGGTTGATATACATTCTACCTTATGAAAGTGTCACAGGAAGTAGGGGAAACCTCCATCTTATGTAACCCTTGGAAGCAACTGTTAGGACAAAGTGGTTGCCAAGGCAGTGACCTCATTCAGTTCCAAAGAATGTGACATACCTCATTTCCTTGGTGATGGAACTCTCTGAACTTGGTATCCAAGAAGCCAGGCACCCAGAGGCAGTCCCAGTCCCAGGCCCAGTGGGCTCACTTCTTTGGATTTACCAAGGACAGAGTCAGTTTTCTTGGTACCTAATGATGTGAGGATGGCCAAATGCCAGGAGAGCTCTGAAGATGGACCTTTCCTGAGAAAACAGGTAGTGGCTAACCACTTTTTACTGACTTCTTCACAGAGTTGGTCAAGGAAACAAGATCTGAGAGAAGACAGGCCATTTCGGGGGAACATAGTATGGCCTACCAGTCAGAGGACACTCCGGATAGTCACAGACCTACTTGGGGGAAGGAGGTGCCTTTGTGGGAGTGGGTGTGGGTTTGTTGTTTTGTCTCATGTTCTGAGAATAGACCGAAAAGGCGGTTTGTTTGGTTTGGAGCAGACAGTTTCTAGTAAGTCATTTGACAAGGCGAGTGTTTCTGTTTATGTGTATCCCACTGTGTCCGTTGTTGTAGACATTAGAAAAGAGAATGCATTAATGGATGTGTCCTGTCTGGTATAAATCTCCCCTATAATTCATCCTGCCCAATATATGAATGGACTGCAGCTTGTCTTATCGATGTGCCACAACTGCTATCATTCTAAGTTGTTGTTTTCTTCCTGAATTCTGGCCACTCTCCAGAATGGGCTCAGGGATTTGTGTCCAAAATATGTACCACCTCCAAGCTCTGTGACATGGCCATGTAAAGGATAGTTGAAGAGAATGGCGAGCATCTCAGAAAACTCAGATATCAGTGTGACCAGTAAAGTCTCAGTGCAGAAACACTGCCTTGGGCTTTTTGCTTACTTATTGTTGTGTTGCACTGAATGTCAGGAAGGTCTTTGCATCAGGCCACCCCTTTGTGAAGCCTGAAGAAAACAGTTTTCAAATGGAAATGAATGGGCCTCACCTGTGGCTCTTTGCTTAATTGCTTTGGAAAGGGATGTGTCTTTATCAGCCTCTTGGACCTGTGTGTGGCTGTGACTTAGATTCTCAGCACCTGATGGATCTTAAGAATGATCCCATGTGAGCTTCCAAAACCAGAATGGCAAAAAATATCATTCATTGTGCATGAAGACTCTTGCCTTCCTCTTTTAGGTTCCTGCACTCCAACAAATGAGAATAGGGATTCTGTGAGTCAAATGAGTTCTTCAAAGCCCTGCAGAGGTGCTTGTGTTTTCGCATGACTCTAAATCACCTAAAGAATCGATACCTAAAATCAGTAGCGATCAAATTGGAGAAACATAGAAGTATTAATGGCAGGCTTATTTGTTCACTCCTGGTTCACAGCAACGGTGTCCAGGCTACCCTGACGTTAGGCAAATGAGGGGCAAACGAGCTGATTTTGGACACTGTCTTGGGCTGCACCCCTCATGGAAACCTCCAGCCAGAGGTTAAGATGATTGACTATATGGAATAAGGTGAGGGCCATGTGGGAGTGTTTTGGTTTTAATGTTGGTCATTTGTGTGGCATTGGAAAAAATGACTGGGTCCACGTGGGCTTGAACTCTGGTGTGATTCCCCTTAGACACTGGGTTTTGGAACTGAACTCGGAGAAGCATTGCCATGAATTTTGTTGGGATTTTAAGAGGCCACGCATGAAAGTCGCTCTTGGAAACTGAGACCTAGGCCCCGGGTAGATTTCCACTGAGGCCTGGGAATCTCAGCAAGGATATCACATGATTTTATTCTTAAAGAAATGGCAGCCATAATTGAGAGTCAAAACACACATGGACCTCACATTGTTGACCTCAATGGGCCTGGCCTAATGTGACGTTTTGTCCATTCTTTGGGAAGCCTTGCCTGTGACAGTTCTCCAGATATTTCATTGAAATGAGCTTCCTCACCATTTAATGTTTGCCTAATGAATTGAAACCCACAGTGCCTCCAACTTCATGCTTGAAAAATGGCTAGATAAATACCATGAAATTTTTGAAATTCCTATGACCAGGTGGCACTGGAGAAACATTGGATGTCCTGTTGCTGATCATGAGTATACCAGACAGTGCCTTGATTTACTGAGTTTCATGAAAATGGTGTAGAACAGAGATGCCAGTAATTTGTAGCCTGCTGAGTAGTGGGTCTAGAGCAGTGGTGGGGAGGCGTTTGATAAAACATCCGTGGTAGGACCATGTGCATCTACCATTGGATTCCAAATGGCTTGTAACTGACATGGTGCTGCCAGCAGACCCTTATATGTAAAGGCATCTTGTTATATGGAGAGTTTTAAGAGGAAAATTAAGAATCAGGTTGATATGGACAAGGGGGCAATGGGGCAAGCTGTGAGAGATAGAAGCCTAGTTGGTGCATTCTCTTGCAGACCCTGACCCACCACACGTGACAGAACTCCCTCCAGCACTGTGTCCCAGTTTAGCTGCTAGTATTTCGTGAAACAAATACCAAACTCACAGTGCAGCAACCTACACACCACAAAAAGTGGAGGAGGACCAAATGGCTTCACAGTCCACATGGGGAGACGGGGAGACACTTAGTCCCCAGTGGCCTCAGTTTACCTATAAAGAGAGGATTCAGCACTGCTTCATCTTGTTCATTGGAAAATAAGAAACCATGTCCTCCAGGTCACATAGATGCAGACCCAGCTTTGATGGTCTCACTACAAAGGAAGCCAAATCTCATGAAAACAACATATATTTCAAGTGCGGAAGCTCAGAGGCAGTTTCTCAAAAAGTTTTTAGGCCAGCAGAGTTACATGTTTGTGGAGTGTTTACCATGTCCCTTACTTTTGGAAACTCCTAAACCACCTCCAAGGTTGTGAACTCCTGAGCATTTTCCATTCCAGATATGTATTCACTGATTTTGTAACTCTTCTCCTCTAATTGTGTCTTACTTGGGGTGAAGGTAATGTCAAGGCATTGTTTTGGATGAGAGCGGGAGGATATTTGTGCAGCATATATTTACATACACATTGGATTCATTTTCCAATTTTTCATTCGAAGTACTGAATCCCTGACACTAACCCATACCTAGTAGACTCAGACTATTCATCCTAATATAATGGGGAAAATTAACCCAACACAATAGAAATACAAGCACTTCAGAGGAGACATGTTCTATAGTTGGACTTGACATTTGCATTATATAAGGTAGGAGTTATACATCTAATCAAATTTTAATTGAATTATTCTCCATGTGTTTTTAAACTTAACAAATATGTGAATACTTGTTTCCAATTTCTGTAGCCTATTCACACATGTATATTTATATGCATATATAGAATCCTACCAGGTATCACACGTACAATTTTGTAAGGTGGATGTCTTGGCAGATACAAATTGTGAGAAGTGTTCACTCCTCCTAAATGCTGTTCGAAATGAAAATTCAACCTATAAGAGAGCGTCCTAGAAGAACAACATTATACATAAACTCATGTTCAGTAACATAAATATTTTTGCATCTGTGGATGATATATATTTACTGATGAATTTCGATTGGCATTTATATTGGTAATTTTTAATGTCTGTGAGTGTTGTGTGTGTGTGTGTGTGTGTGTGTGTGTGTGTGTGTGTGTATAGATATAGATATAGATGTACTCTCCAACGTTTTCCAAATATGAAATATATGTGTCTAGTATACACTCTCTAAATTCATTCATGTTCATGTATGTGGATTTATAATCAACTTTTCAGAAGATTATAATCAGAAATATTCATCCACCTGAAATACATATTTGTTTCCTAGTACTGACTACTAACTTCAGTGAAGGGTGCATACAAATCCTAATTATTCTACAGTATCTGACCCAGTCTAACATCAATGCAAGTAGACTCCTATGGGACATGATATGTAATTTGTCATTCATTTGTATTCGACACTGGTACATTATTGTTTCTTCAGGTTTTGCACATCATAGGATATACATTTCATTAACAAGTTCACAAATTAATAGGCATTTGTTTCAACATTAATCACTTCTTGCTTCAGAACACATGTATTGTCAGGGTTTCTTGACTGGTCTTTTCATGAGACTTCTTTCCAAACACATTATTTTGAATTTCCATAATGATTTTGAAGCAAAACTCACACACTCTTCATGATAAACCAAAACACTAATATTTCCATTAGATATATAACTGGTTGGAATGAATGATTGTATATCAATATACAATTTCCTTTTATTTTTCAGATATCAGTTCAATTCATTATTTAAAGTTCAAAAAAGTTATATTATTTATTCACAGTATGGTCTATTCGTGGTTTCTCTCTATGTTCATAGAAACAGGGTACACCTATTTGTACCCCCGATTCTAATTTTACATCTTCAATATATTGCTCCCAGAAATGGTGAAAGAAATACTCATGTCACCTGGTTAACAGAGTAATATTCTGGACAAAAAATGGAAAGGTCACACTTATGATTGTACCAAAGCCTAAATGGAAAGTGAACATGGATTTCTAAAAACATCCATGTCCAGGTTGCCTAATGCTGTCAATTGTCAATCCTATTGGTGACTACATATTTGTTTTTTCCTAATTTATATATTGAAACTCAACCCTGTTGAAAATGTTTAATTCTATCCCTCACTTTATACTTTGCCTGATTTCGTAATGTTTCCATTGATATCTGCTTTTGTACATATTTTCCCCAGTTCAACATAGTGTCTGACTCTTCATATGTGCTGACATTTACATTCACTCTATAACCAAAAGTCTATTGCTAAAGAACTTTTGGTCCAAATCCTATAATCACTCGTCTTCCTAAACCTACCGACTATCTTCCTAATCCTACTGAATATCCCTTTTTTACTGGATGTTCTCTTCTAAATTCAATCATCCAATGTACAAGGTCCTATGCCATTGTATATCAAATTATCTGAGACATCTTTGCAGAACATAATTCAAAGCTAAGTATCCCAATCCAGGGCAAAACCCTCTGGGCTTCAAAGCATACCTAGATTTCTTTTTTCAAACTTATATTTCACCTCTATATTCTTGTAAATATTGCAGGTTCCCAATCCCATTATTCATCGCACAGAATCATTCATCACCAAATCAAACCTGTTTTTAACCCCAGGTATACACTGTTCCCTCAAACATTTTACAGAAGAGCAGGGACAGAGGGGTTCTTACAATACAGGAAAGTTGGGGATCTTCCACCAGATGAGAACCTCAAATGTCCATGCACAAATGATACATGGAGAAGTTGTAGGCAGGTATGAAGCTCCTGAGAGAGCAAAAGTCATCTTCCATGGCAAACAACCTGGTCAGGATGAAGGGATGTGTCTGAATCTGCCTCTCTCTTCTTATTGTAGACAAGGTGGAACAATCCAGGCCTGAGTGGAGAGCTGTTCCCGGGTGCCAATGGTTGATATACATTCTACCTTATGAAAGTGTCACAGGAAGTAGGGGAAACCTCCATCTTATGTAACCCTTGGAAGCAACTGTTAGGACAAAGTGGTTGCCAAGGCAGTGACCTCATTCAGTTCCAAAGAATGTGACATACCTCATTTCCTTGGTGATGGAACTCTCTGAACTTGGTATCCAAGAAGCCAGGCACCCAGAGGCAGTCCCAGTCCCAGGCCCAGTGGGCTCACTTCTTTGGATTTACCAAGGACAGAGTCAGTTTTCTTGGTACCTAATGATGTGAGGATGGCCAAATGCCAGGAGAGCTCTGAAGATGGACCTTTCCTGAGAAAACAGGTAGTGGCTAACCACTTTTTACTGACTTCTTCACAGAGTTGGTCAAGGAAACAAGATCTGAGAGAAGACAGGCCATTTCGGGGGAACATAGTATGGCCTACCAGTCAGAGGACACTCCGGATAGTCACAGACCTACTTGGGGGAAGGAGGTGCCTTTGTGGGAGTGGGTGTGGGTTTGTTGTTTTGTCTCATGTTCTGAGAATAGACCGAAAAGGCGGTTTGTTTGGTTTGGAGCAGACAGTTTCTAGTAAGTCATTTGACAAGGCGAGTGTTTCTGTTTATGTGTATCCCACTGTGTCCGTTGTTGTAGACATTAGAAAAGAGAATGCATTAATGGATGTGTCCTGTCTGGTATAAATCTCCCCTATAATTCATCCTGCCCAATATATGAATGGACTGCAGCTTGTCTTATCGATGTGCCACAACTGCTATCATTCTAAGTTGTTGTTTTCTTCCTGAATTCTGGCCACTCTCCAGAATGGGCTCAGGGATTTGTGTCCAAAATATGTACCACCTCCAAGCTCTGTGACATGGCCATGTAAAGGATAGTTGAAGAGAATGGCGAGCATCTCAGAAAACTCAGATATCAGTGTGACCAGTAAAGTCTCAGTGCAGAAACACTGCCTTGGGCTT
The DNA here is from genome assembly GCF_048772815.1 of Callospermophilus lateralis. Classification (NCBI taxonomy): domain Eukaryota; kingdom Metazoa; phylum Chordata; class Mammalia; order Rodentia; family Sciuridae; genus Callospermophilus; species Callospermophilus lateralis. The sequence continues at coordinate 19,249 of NW_027518021.1, read as the reverse complement.
TTTGCTTACTTATTGTTGTGTTGCACTGAATGTCAGGAAGGTCTTTGCATCAGGCCACCCCTTTGTGAAGCCTGAAGAAAACAGTTTTCAAATGGAAATGAATGGGCCTCACCTGTGGCTCTTTGCTTAATTGCTTTGGAAAGGGATGTGTCTTTATCAGCCTCTTGGACCTGTGTGTGGCTGTGACTTAGATTCTCAGCACCTGATGGATCTTAAGAATGATCCCATGTGAGCTTCCAAAACCAGAATGGCAAAAAATATCATTCATTGTGCATGAAGACTCTTGCCTTCCTCTTTTAGGTTCCTGCACTCCAACAAATGAGAATAGGGATTCTGTGAGTCAAATGAGTTCTTCAAAGCCCTGCAGAGGTGCTTGTGTTTTCGCATGACTCTAAATCACCTAAAGAATCGATACCTAAAATCAGTAGCGATCAAATTGGAGAAACATAGAAGTATTAATGGCAGGCTTATTTGTTCACTCCTGGTTCACAGCAACGGTGTCCAGGCTACCCTGACGTTAGGCAAATGAGGGGCAAACGAGCTGATTTTGGACACTGTCTTGGGCTGCACCCCTCATGGAAACCTCCAGCCAGAGGTTAAGATGATTGACTATATGGAATAAGGTGAGGGCCATGTGGGAGTGTTTTGGTTTTAATGTTGGTCATTTGTGTGGCATTGGAAAAAATGACTGGGTCCACGTGGGCTTGAACTCTGGTGTGATTCCCCTTAGACACTGGGTTTTGGAACTGAACTCGGAGAAGCATTGCCATGAATTTTGTTGGGATTTTAAGAGGCCACGCATGAAAGTCGCTCTTGGAAACTGAGACCTAGGCCCCGGGTAGATTTCCACTGAGGCCTGGGAATCTCAGCAAGGATATCACATGATTTTATTCTTAAAGAAATGGCAGCCATAATTGAGAGTCAAAACACACATGGACCTCACATTGTTGACCTCAATGGGCCTGGCCTAATGTGACGTTTTGTCCATTCTTTGGGAAGCCTTGCCTGTGACAGTTCTCCAGAGATTTCATTGAAATGAGCTTCCTAACCATTTCATGTTTGCCTAATGAAATGAAACCCACAGTGCTACCAACTTCATGCTTGAAAAATGGCTAGATAAATACCATGAAATTTTTGAAATTCCTATGACCAGGTGGCTCTTTAGAAACATTGGATGTCCTGTTGCTGATCATAAGTATACCAGACAGTGCCTTGATTTACTGAGTTTCATGAAAATGGTGTAGAACAGAGATGCCAGTAATTTGTAGCCTGCTGAGTAGTGGGTCTAGAGCAGTGGTGGGGAGGCGTTTGATAAAACATCCGTGGTAGGACCATGTGCATCTACCATTGGATTCCAAATGGCTTGTAACTGACATGGTGCTGCCAGCAGACCCTTATATGTAAAGGCATCTTGTTATATGGAGAGTTTTAAGAGGAAAATTAAGAATCAGGTTGATATGGACAAGGGGGCAATGGGGCAAGCTGTGAGAGATAGAAGCCTAGTTGGTGCATTCTCTTGCAGACCCTGACCCACCACACGTGACAGAACTCCCTCCAGCACTGTGTCCCAGTTTAGCTGCTAGTATTTCGTGAAACAAATACCAAACTCACAGTGCAGCAACCTACACACCACAAAAAGTGGAGGAGGACCAAATGGCTTCACAGTCCACATGGGGAGACGGGGAGACACTTAGTCCCCAGTGGCCTCAGTTTACCTATAAAGAGAGGATTCAGCACTGCTTCATCTTGTTCATTGGAAAATAAGAAACCATGTCCTCCAGGTCACATAGATGCAGACCCAGCTTTGATGGTCTCACTACAAAGGAAGCCAAATCTCATGAAAACAACATATATTTCAAGTGCGGAAGCTCAGAGGCAGTTTCTCAAAAAGTTTTTAGGCCAGCAGAGTTACATGTTTGTGGAGTGTTTACCATGTCCCTTACTTTTGGAAACTCCTAAACCACCTCCAAGGTTGTGAACTCCTGAGCATTTTCCATTCCAGATATGTATTCACTGATTTTGTAACTCTTCTCCTCTAATTGTGTCTTACTTGGGGTGAAGGTAATGTCAAGGCATTGTTTTGGATGAGAGCGGGAGGATATTTGTGCAGCATATATTTACATACACATTGGATTCATTTTCCAATTTTTCATTCGAAGTACTGAATCCCTGACACTAACCCATACCTAGTAGACTCAGACTATTCATCCTAATATAATGGGGAAAATTAACCCAACACAATAGAAATACAAGCACTTCAGAGGAGACATGTTCTATAGTTGGACTTGACATTTGCATTATATAAGGTAGGAGTTATACATCTAATCAAATTTTAATTGAATTATTCTCCATGTGTTTTTAAACTTAACAAATATGTGAATACTTGTTTCCAATTTCTGTAGCCTATTCACACATGTATATTTATATGCATATATAGAATCCTACCAGGTATCACACGTACAATTTTGTAAGGTGGATGTCTTGGCAGATACAAATTGTGAGAAGTGTTCACTCCTCCTAAATGCTGTTGGAAATGAAAATTCAACCTATAAGAGAGCGTCCTAGAAGAACAACATTATACATAAACTCATGTTCAGTAACATAAATATTTTTGCATCTGTGGATGATATATATTTACTGATGAATTTCGATTGGCATTTATATTGGTAATTTTTAATGTCTGTGAGTGTTGTGTGTGTGTGTGTGTGTGTGTGTGTGTGTGTGTATAGATATAGATATAGATGTACTCTCCAACGTTTTCCAAATATGAAATATATGTGTCTAGTATACACTCTCTAAATTCATTCATGTTCATGTATGTGGATTTATAATCAACTTTTCAGAAGATTATAATCAGAAATATTCATCCACCTGAAATACATATTTGTTTCCTAGTACTGACTACTAACTTCAGTGAAGGGTGCATACAAATCCTAATTATTCTACAGTATCTGACCCAGTCTAACATCAATGCAAGTAGACTCCTATGGGACATGATATGTAATTTGTCATTCATTTGTATTCGACACTGGTACATTATTGTTTCTTCAGGTTTTGCACATCATAGGATATACATTTCATTAACAAGTTCACAAATTAATAGGCATTTGTTTCAACATTAATCACTTCTTGCTTCAGAACACATGTATTGTCAGGGTTTCTTGACTGGTCTTTTCATGAGACTTCTTTCCAAACACATTATTTTGAATTTCCATAATGATTTTGAAGCAAAACTCACACACTCTTCATGATAAACCAAAACACTAATATTTCCATTAGATATATAACTGGTTGGAATGAATGATTGTATATCAATATACAATTTCCTTTTATTTTTCAGATATCAGTTCAATTCATTATTTAAAGTTCAAAAAAGTTATATTATTTATTCACAGTATGGTCTATTCGTGGTTTCTCTCTATGTTCATAGAAACAGGGTACACCTATTTGTACCCCCGATTCTAATTTTACATCTTCAATATATTGCTCCCAGAAATGGTGAAAGAAATACTCATGTCACCTGGTTAACACAGTAATATTCTGGACAAAAAATGGAAAGGTCACACTTATGATTGTACCAAAGCCTAAATGGAAAGTGAACATGGATTTCTAAAAACATCCATGTCCAGTTTGCCTAATGCTGTCAATTGTCAATCCTATTGGTGACTACATATTTGTTTTTTCCTAATTTATATATTGAAACTCAACCCTGTTGAAAATGTTTAATTCTATCCCTCACTTTATACTTCTTCTGATTTCGTAATGTTTCCATTGATATCTGCTTTTGTACATATTTTCCCCAGTTCAACATAGTGTCTGACTCTTCATATGTGCTGACATTTACATTCACTCTATAACCAAAAGTCTATTGCTAAAGAACTTTTGGTCCAAATCCTATAATTACTCGTCTTCCTAAACCTACCGACTATCTTCGTAATCCTACTGAATATCCCTTTTTTACTGGATGTTCTCTTCTAAATTCAATCATAGAATGTACAAGGTCCTATGCCATTGTATATCAAATTATCTGAGACATCTTTGCAGAACATAATTCAAAGCTAAGTATCCCAATCCAGGGCAAAACCCTCTGGGCTTCAAAGCATACCTAGATTTCTTTTTTCAAACTTATATTTCACCTCTATATTCTTGTAAATATTGCAGTTTCCCAATCCCATTATTCATCACACAGAATCATTCATCACCAAATCAAACCTGTTTTTAACCCCAATATACACTGTTCCCTTAAACATTTTACAGAAGAGCAGAAACAGAGGGGTTCTTACAATACAGGAAAGTTGGGGATCTTCCACTAGATGAGAACCTCAAATGTCCATGCACAAATGATACATGGAGAAGTTGTAGGCAGGTATGAAGCTCCTGAGAGAGCAAAAGTCATCTTCCATGGCAAACAACCTGGTCAGGATGAAGGGATGTGTCTGAATCTGCCTCTCTCTTCTTATTGTAGACAAGGTGGAACAATCCAGGCCTGAGTGGAGAGCTGTTCCCGGGTGCCAATGGTTGATATACATTCTACCTTATGAAAGTGTCACAGGAAGTAGGGGAAACCTCCATCTTATGTAACCCTTGGAAGCAACTGTTAGGACAAAGTGGTTGCCAAGGCAGTGACCTCATTCAGTTCCAAAGAATGTGACATACCTCATTTCCTTGGTGATGGAACTCTCTGAACTTGGTATCCAAGAAGCCAGGCACCCAGAGGCAGTCCCAGTCCCAGGCCCAGTGGGCTCACTTGTTTGGATTTACCAAGGACAGAGTCAGTTTTCTTGGTACCTAATGATGTGATGATGGCCAAATGCCAGGAGATCTCTGAAGATGGACCTTTCCTGAGAAAACAGGTAGTGGCTAACCACTTTTTCCTGACATCTTCACAGAGTTGGTCAAGGAAACAAGATCTGAGAGAAGACAGGCCATTTCGGGGGAACATAGTATGGCCCACCAGTCAGAGGACACTGCGGATAGTCACAGACCTACTTAGGGGAAGGAGGTGCCTTTGTGGGAGTGGGTGTGTGTTTGTTGTTTTGTCTCATGTTCTGAGAATAGATCAAAAAGGCGGTTTGTTTGGTTTGGAGCAGACAGTTTCTAGTAAGTCATTTGACAAGGCGAGTGTTTCTGTTTATGTGTATCCCACTGTGTCCGTTGTTGTAGACATTAGAAAAGAGAATGCATTAATGGATGTGTCCTGTCTAGTATAAATCTTCCCATAATTCATCCTGCCCAACATATGAATGGACTGCAGCTTGTCTTATCGATGTGCAACACCTGCTATCATTCTAAGTTGTTGTTTTCTTCCTGAATTCTGGCCACTCTCCAGAATAGGCTCAGGGATTTGTGTCCAAAATATGTACCACCTCCAAGCTCTGTGACATGGCCATGTACTGGATAGCTGAAGAGAATGGCGAGCATCTCAGAAAACTCAGATTTCTGTGTGACCAGGAAAGTCTCAGTGCAGAAATCCTGCTTTGGGCCTTTTGCTTACTTATTGTTGTGTTGCACTGAATGTCAGGAAGGTCTTTGCCTCAGGCCACCCCATTTGTGAAGCTTGAAGAAACAGTTTTCAAATGGAAATGAATGGGCCTCACCTGTGGCTCTTTGTTTAAATGCTTTGGAAAGGGATGTGTCTTTATCAGCCTCTTGGACCTGTGTGTGGCTGTGACTTAGATTCTCAGCACCTGATGGATCTTAAGAATGATCCCATGTTAGCTTCCAAAACCAAAATGGCAAAAAAATATCATTCATTGTGGATGAAGTCTCTTGCCTTCCTCTTTTAGGTTCCTGCACTCCAACAAATGAGAATAGGGATTCTTTGGATCAAATGAGTTCTTAAAGCCCTGCAGAGGTGCTTGTGTTTTCGCATGACTCTAAATCACCTAAAGAATCCATACCTAAAATCAGTAGGTCTCAAATTGGAGAAACACAGAAGTATTAACGGCAGGCTTATTTGTTCACTCCTGGTTCACAGCAACGGTGTCCAGGCTACCCTGAATTTAGGCAAATGAGGGGCAAACGAGCTGATTTTGGACACTGTCTTGGGCTGCACCCCTCATGGAAACCTCCAGCCAGAGTTTAAGATGATTGACTATATGGAATAAGGTGAGGGCCATGTGGGAGTGTTTTGGTTTTAATGTTGGTCATTTGTGTGGCATTGGAAAAAATGACTGGGTCCACGTGGGCTTGAACTCTGGTGTGATTCCCCTTAGACATGGGTTTTGGAACTGAACTCAGAGAATCATTGCCATGAATTTTGTTGGGATTTTAAGAGGCCACGCATGAAAGTCGCTCTTGGAAACTGAGACCTAGGCCCCGGGTAGATTTCCACTGAGGCCTGGGAATCTCAGCAAGGATATCACATGATTTTATTCTTAAAGAAATGGCAGCCATAATTGAGAGTCAAAACACACATGGACCTCACATTGTTGACCTCAATGGGCCTGGCCTAATGTGACGTTTTGTCCATTCTTTGGGAAGCCTTGCCTGTGACAGTTCTCCAGAGATTTCATTGAAATGAGCTTCCTAACCATTTCATGTTTGCCTAATGAAATGAAACCCACAGTGCTACCAACTTCATGCTTGAAAAATGGCTAGATAAATACCATGAAATTTTTGAAATTCCTATGACCAGGTGGCTCTTTAGAAACATTGGATGTCCTGTTGCTGATCATAAGTATACCAGACAGTGCCTTGATTTACTGAGTTTCATGAAAATGGTGTAGAACAGAGATGCCAGTAATTTGTAGCCTGCTGAGTAGTGGGTCTAGAGCAGTGGTGGGGAGGCGTTTGATAAAACATCCGTGGTAGGACCATGTGCATCTACCATTGGATTCCAAATGGCTTGTAACTGACATGGTGCTGCCAGCAGACCCTTATATGTAAAGGCATCTTGTTATATGGAGAGTTTTAAGAGGAAAATTAAGAATCAGGTTGATATGGACAAGGGGGCAATGGGGCAAGCTGTGAGAGATAGAAGCCTAGTTGGTGCATTCTCTTGCAGACCCTGACCCACCACACGTGACAGAACTCCCTCCAGCACTGTGTCCCAGTTTAGCTGCTAGTATTTCGTGAAACAAATACCAAATTCACAGTGCAGCAGCCTAAACACCACAAAAAGTGGAGGAGGACCAAATGGTTTCACAGTCCACACGGGGAGACGGGGAGACACTTAGTCCCCAGTGGCCTCAGTTTACCTATAAAGAGAGGATTCAGCACTGCTTCATCTTGTTCATTGGAAAATAAGAAACCATGTCCTCCAGGTCACATAGATGCAGACCCAGCTTTGATGGTCTCACTACAAAGGAAGCCAAATCTCATGAAAACAACATATATTTCAAGTGCGGAAGCTCAGAGGCAGTTTCTCAAAAAGTTTTTAGGCCAGCAGAGTTACATGTTTGTGGAGTGTTTACCATGTCCCTTACTTTTGGAAACTCCTAAACCACCTCCAAGGTTGTGAACTCCTGAGCATTTTCCATTCCAGATATGTATTCACTGATTGTGTAACTCTTCTCCTCTAATTGTGTCTTACTTGGGGTGAAGGTAATGTCAAGGCATTGTTTTGGATGAGAGCGGGAGGATATTTGTGCAGCATATATTTACATACACATTGGATTCATTTTCCAATTTTTCATTCGAAGTACTGAATCCCTGACACTAACCCATACCTAGTAGACTCAGACTATTCATCCTAATATAATGGGGAAAATTAACCAAACACAATAGAAATACAAGCACTTCAGAGGAGACATGTTCTATGGTTGGACTTGACATTTGCATTATATAAGGTAGGAGTTATACATCTAGTCAAATTTTAATTGAAATATTCTCCATGTGTTTTTAAACTTAACAAATATGTGAATACTTGTTTCCAATTTCTGTAGCCTATTCACACATGTATATTTATATGCATATATAGAATCCTACCAGGTATCACACGTACATTTTTGTAAGGTGGATGTCTTGGCAGATACAAATTGTGAGAAGTGTTCACTCCTCCTAAATGCTGTTGGAAATGAAAATTCAACCTATAAGAGAGCGTCCTAGAAGAACAACATTATACATAAACTCATGTTCAGAAACATAAATATTTTTGCATCTGTGGATGATATATATTTACTGATGAATATCGATTGGCATTTATATTTGTACTTTTTAATGTCTGTGAGTGTTGTGTGTGTGTGTGTGTGTGTGTGTGTGTGTCTATAGATATAGATATAGATATACTCTCCAAAGTTTTCCAAATATGAAATATATGTGTCTAGTATACACTCTCTAAATTCATTCATGTTCATGTATGTGAATTTATAATCAACTTTTCACAAGATTATAATCAGAAATATTCATTCACCTGAAATACATATTTGTTTCCTAGTACTGACTACTAACTTCAGTGAAGGGTGCATACAAATCCTAATTATTCTACAGTATCTGACCCAGTCTAACATCAATGCAAGTAGACTCCTATGGGACATGATATGTAATTTGTCATTCATTTGTATTCGACACTGGTACATTATTGTTTCTTCAGTTTTTGCACATCATAGGATATACATTTCATCCACAAGTTCACAAATTAATAGGCATTTGTTTCAACATTAATCACTTCTTGCTTCAGAACACATGGATTGTCAGGGTTTCTTGACTGGTCTTTTTATGAGACTTCTTTCCAAACACATTATTTTGAATTTCCATAATCATTTTGAAGCAAAACTCACACACTCTTCATGATAAACCAAAACACTAATATTTCCATTAGATATATAACTGGTTGGAATGAATGATTGTATATCAATATACAATTTCCTTTTATTTTTCAGATATCAGTTCAATTCATTATTTAAAGTTCAAAAAAGTTATATTATTTATTCACAGTATGGTCTATTCGTGGTTTTTCTCTATGTTCATAGAAACAGCCTACACCTATTTGTACCCCCGATTCTAATTTTACATCTTCAATATATTGCTCCCAGAAATGGTGAAAGAAATACTCATGTCACCTCATTATCACAGTAATATTCTGGACAAAAAATGGAAAGGTCACACTTATGATTGTACCAAAGCCTAAATGGAAAGTGAACATGGATTTCTAAATACATCCATGTCCAGGTTGCCTAATGCTGTCAATTGTCAATCCTATTGGTGACTACATATTTGTTTTTTCCTAATTTATATATTGAAACTCAACCCTGTTGAAAATGTCTAATTCTATCCCTCACTTTATACTTTGCCTGATTTCGTAATGTTTCCATTGATATCTGCTTTTCTACATATTTTCCCCAGTTCAACATAGTGTCTGACTCTTCATATGTGCTGACATTTACATTCACTCTATAACCAAAAGTCTATTGCTAAAGAACTTTTGGTCCAAATCCTATACTCACTCGTCTTCCTAAACCTACCGACTATCTTCCTAATCCTACTGAATATCCCTTTTTGACTGGATGTTCTCTTCTAAATTCAATCATCCAATGTACAAGGTCCTATGCCATTGTATATCAAATTATCTGAGACATCTTTGCAGAACATAATTCAAAGCTAAGTATCCCAATCAAGGGCAAAACCCTTCTGGGCTTCAAAGCATACCTAGATTTCTTTTTTCATACTTATATTTCACCTCTATATTTTTGTAAATATTGCAGGTTCCCAATCCCATTATTCATTGCACAGAATCATTCGTCACCAAATCAAACCTGTTTTTAACCCCAAGTATACACTGTTCCCTCAATCATTTTACAGAAGAGCAGGGACAGAGGGGTTCTTACAATTCAGCAAAGTTGGGGATCTTCCACCAGATGAGAACCTCAAATGTCCATGCACAAATGATACCTGGAGAAGTTGTAGGCAGGTATGAAGCAACTGAGAGAGCAAAAGTCATCTTCCATGGCAAACAACCTGGTCAGGATGAAGGGATGTGTCTGAATCTGCCTCTCTATTCTTATTGTAGACAAGGTGGAACAATCCAGGCCTGAGTGGAGAGCTGTTCCCGGGTGCCAATGGTTGATATACATTCTACCTTATGAAAGTGTCACAGGAAGTAGGGGAAACCTCCATCTTATGTAACCCTTGGAAGCAACTGTTAGGACAAAGTGGTTGCCAAGGCAGTGACCTCATTCAGTTAAAAAGAATGTGACATACCTCATTTCCTTGGTGATGGAACTCTCTGAACTTGGTATCCAAGAAGCCAGGCACACAGAGGCAGTCCCAGTCCCAGGCCCAGTGGGCTCACTTCTTTGGATTTACCAAGGACAGAGTCAGTTTTCTTGGTACCTAATGATGTGAGGATGGCCAAATGCCAGGAGAGCTCTGAAGATGGACCTTTCCTGAGAAAACAGGTAGTGGCTAACCACTTTTTCCTGACATCTTCACAGAGTTGGTCAAGGAAACAAGATCTGAGAGAAGACAAGCCATTTCGGGGGAACATAGTATGGCCCACCAGTCAGAGGACACTCCGGATAGTCACAGACCTACTTGGGGGAAGGAGGTTCCTTTGTGGGATTGGGTGTGGGTTTGTTGTTTTGTCTCATGTTCTGAGAATAGACCGAAAAGGCGGTTTGTTTGGTTTGGAGCATACAATTTCTAGTAAGTCATTTGACAAGCCGAGTGTTTCTGTTTATGTGTATCCCACTGTGTCCGTTGTTGTAGACATTAGAAAAGAGAATGCATTAATGGATGTGTCCTGTCTAGTATAAATCTTCCCTATAATTCATCCTTCCCAACATATGAATGGACTGCAGCTTGTCTTATCGATGTGCAACACCTGCTATCTTTCTAAGTTGTTGTTTTCTTTCTGAATTCTGGCCACTCTCCAGAATAGGCTCAGGGATTTGTGTCCAAAATATGTACCACCTCCAAGCTCTGTGACATGGCCATGTACTGGATAGCTGAAGAGAATGGCGAGCATCTCAGAAAACTCAGATTTCTGTGTGCCCAGGAAAGTCTCAGTGAAGAAACCCTGCTTTGGGCCTTTTGCTTAGTTATTGTTGTGTTGCACTGAATGTCAGGAAGGTCTTTGCCTCAGGCCACCCCATTTGTGAAGCTTGAAGAAACAGTTTTCAAATGGAAATGAATGGGCCTCACCTGTGGCTCTTTGTTTAAATGCTTTGGAAAGGGATGTGTCTTTATCAGCCTCTTGGACCTGTGTGTGGCTGTGACTTAGATTCTCAGCACCTGATGGATCTTAAGAATGATCCCATGTTAGCTTCCAAAACCAAAATGGCAAAAAAATATCATTCATTGTGGATGAAGTCTCTTGCCTTCCTCTGTTAGGTTCCTGCACTCCAACAAATGAGAATAGGGATTCTTTGGATCAAATGAGTTCTTAAAGCCCTGCAGAGGTGCTTGTGTTTTCTCATGACTCTAAATCACCTAAAGAATCGATACCTAAAATCAGTTGGCCTCAAATTGGAGAAACACAGAAGTATTAACGGCAGGCTTATTTGTTCACTCCTGGTTCACAGCAACGGTGTCCAGGCTACCCTGACTTTAGGCAAATGAGGGGCAAACGAGCTGATTTTGGACACTGTCTTGCGCTGCGTCCCTCATGGAAACCTCCAGCCAGAGTTTAAGATGATTGACTATATGGAATAAGGTGAGGGCCATGTGGGAGTGTTTTGGTTTTAATGTTGGTCATTTGTGTGGCATTGGAAAAAATGACTGGGTCCACGTGGGCTTGAACTCTGGTGTGATTCCCCTTAGACACTGGGTTTTGGAACTGAACTCAGAGAAGCATTGCCATGAATTTTGTTGGGATTTTAAGAGGCCACGCATGAAAGTCGCTCTTGGAAACTGAGACCTAGGCCCCGGGTAGATTTCCACTGAGGCCTGGGAATCTCAGCAAGGATATCACATGATTTTATTCTTAAAGAAATGGCAGCCATAATTGAGAGTCAAAACACACATGGACCTCACATTGTTGACCTCAATGGGCCTGGCCTAATGTGACGTTTTGTCCATTCTTTGGGAAGCCTTGCCTGTGACAGTTCTCCAGAGATTTCATTGGAATGAGCTTCCTAACCATTTCATGTTTGCCTAATGAAATGAAACCCACAGTGCTACCAACTTCATGCTTGAAAAATGGCTAGATAAATACCATGAAATTTTTGAAATTCCTATGACCAGGTGGCTCTGGAGAAACATTGGATGTCCTGTTGCTGATCATAAGTATACCAGACAGTGCCTTGATTTACTGAGTTTCATGAAAATGGTGTAGAACAGAGATGCCAGTAAGTTGGAGCCTGCTGAGTAGTGGGTCTAGAGCAGTGGTGGGGAGGCGTTTGATAAAACATCCGTGGTAGGACCATGTGCATCTACCATTGGATTCCAAATGGCTTGTAACTGACATGGTGCTGCCAGCAGACCCTTATATGTAAAGGCATCTTGTTATATGGAGAGTTTTAAGAGGAAAATTAAGAATCAGGTTGATATGGACAAGGGGGCAATGGGGCAAGCTGTGAGAGATAGAAGCCTAGTTGGTGCATTCTCTTGCAGACCCTGACCCACCACACGTGACAGAACTCCCTCCAGCACTGTGTCCCAGTTTAGCTGCTAGTATTTCGTGAAACAAATACCAAATTCACAGTGCAGCAGCCTAAACACCACAAAAAGTGGAGGAGGACCAAATGGTTTCACAGTCCACATGGGGAGACGGGGAGACACTTAGTCCCCAGTGGCCTCAGTTTACCTAAAAGAGAGGATTCAGCACTGCTTCATCTTGTTCATTGGAAAATAAGAAACCATGTCCTCCAGGTCACATAGATGCAGACCCAGCTTTGATGGTCTCACTACAAAGGAAGCCAAATCTCATGAAAACAACATATATTTCAAGTGCGGAAGCTCAGAGGCAGTTTCTCAAAAAGTTTTTAGGCCAGCAGAGTTACATGTTTGTGGAGTGTTTACCATGTCCCTTACTTTTGGAAACTCCTAAACCACCTCCAAGGTTGTGAACTCCTGAGCATTTTCCATTCCAGATATGTATTCACTGATTGTGTAACTCTTCTCCTCTAATTGTGTCTTACTTGGGGTGAAGGTAATGTCAAGGCATTGTTTTGGATGACAGCGGGAGGATATTTGTGCAGCATATATTTACATACACATTGGATTCATTTTCCAATTTTTCATTCGAAGTACTGAATCCCTGACACTAACCCATACCTAGTAGACTCAGACTATTCATCCTAATATAATGGGGAAAATTAACCAAACACAATAGAAATACAAGCACTTCAGAGGAGACATGTTCTATGGTTGGACTTGACATTTGCATTATATAAGGTAGGAGTTATACATCTAGTCAAATTTTAATTGAAATATTCTCCATGTGTTTTTAAACTTAACAAATATGTGAATACTTGTTTCCAATTTCTGTAGCCTATTCACACATGTATATTTATATGCATATATAGAATCCTACCAGGTATCACACGTACATTTTTGTAAGGTGGATGTCTTGGCAGATACAAATTGTGAGAAGTGTTCACTCCTCCTAAATGCTGTTGGAAATGAAAATTCAACCTATAAGAGAGCGTCCTAGAAGAACAACATTATACATAAACTCATGTTCAGAAACATAAATATTTTTGCATCTGTGGATGATATATATTTACTGATGAATATCGATTGGCATTTATATTTGTACTTTTTAATGTCTGTGAGTGTTGTGTGTGTGTGTGTGTGTGTGTGTGTGTGTCTATAGATATAGATATAGATATACTCTCCAAAGTTTTCCAAATATGAAATATATGTGTCTAGTATACACTCTCTAAATTCATTCATGTTCATGTATGTGAATTTATAATCAACTTTTCACAAGATTATAATCAGAAATATTCATTCACCTGAAATACATATTTGTTTCCTAGTACTGACTACTAACTTCAGTGAAGGGTGCATACAAATCCTAATTATTCTACAGTATCTGACCCAGTCTAACATCAATGCAAGTAGACTCCTATGGGACATGATATGTAATTTGTCATTCATTTGTATTCGACACTGGTACATTATTGTTTCTTCAGTTTTTGCACATCATAGGATATACATTTCATCCACAAGTTCACAAATTAATAGGCATTTGTTTCAACATTAATCACTTCTTGCTTCAGAACACATGGATTGTCAGGGTTTCTTGACTGGTCTTTTTATGAGACTTCTTTCCAAACACATTATTTTGAATTTCCATAATCATTTTGAAGCAAAACTCACACACTCTTCATGATAAACCAAAACACTAATATTTCCATTAGATATATAACTGGTTGGAATGAATGATTGTATATCAATATACAATTTCCTTTTATTTTTCAGATATCAGTTCAATTCATTATTTAAAGTTCAAAAAAGTTATATTATTTATTCACAGTATGGTCTATTCGTGGTTTTTCTCTATGTTCATAGAAACAGCCTACACCTATTTGTACCCCCGATTCTAATTTTACATCTTCAATATATTGCTCCCAGAAATGGTGAAAGAAATACTCATGTCACCTCATTATCACAGTAATATTCTGGACAAAAAATGGAAAGGTCACACTTATGATTGTACCAAAGCCTAAATGGAAAGTGAACATGGATTTCTAAATACATCCATGTCCAGGTTGCCTAATGCTGTCAATTGTCAATCCTATTGGTGACTACATATTTGTTTTTTCCTAATTTATATATTGAAACTCAACCCTGTTGAAAATGTCTAATTCTATCCCTCACTTTATACTTTGCCTGATTTCGTAATGTTTCCATTGATATCTGCTTTTCTACATATTTTCCCCAGTTCAACATAGTGTCTGACTCTTCATATGTGCTGACATTTACATTCACTCTATAACCAAAAGTCTATTGCTAAAGAACTTTTGGTCCAAATCCTATACTCACTCGTCTTCCTAAACCTACCGACTATCTTCCTAATCCTACTGAATATCCCTTTTTGACTGGATGTTCTCTTCTAAATTCAATCATCCAATGTACAAGGTCCTATGCCATTGTATATCAAATTATCTGAGACATCTTTGCAGAACATAATTCAAAGCTAAGTATCCCAATCAAGGGCAAAACCCTTCTGGGCTTCAAAGCATACCTAGATTTCTTTTTTCATACTTATATTTCACCTCTATATTTTTGTAAATATTGCAGGTTCCCAATCCCATTATTCATTGCACAGAATCATTCGTCACCAAATCAAACCTGTTTTTAACCCCAAGTATACACTGTTCCCTCAATCATTTTACAGAAGAGCAGGGACAGAGGGGTTCTTACAATTCAGCAAAGTTGGGGATCTTCCACCAGATGAGAACCTCAAATGTCCATGCACAAATGATACCTGGAGAAGTTGTAGGCAGGTATGAAGCAACTGAGAGAGCAAAAGTCATCTTCCATGGCAAACAACCTGGTCAGGATGAAGGGATGTGTCTGAATCTGCCTCTCTATTCTTATTGTAGACAAGGTGGAACAATCCAGGCCTGAGTGGAGAGCTGTTCCCGGGTGCCAATGGTTGATATACATTCTACCTTATGAAAGTGTCACAGGAAGTAGGGGAAACCTCCATCTTATGTAACCCTTGGAAGCAACTGTTAGGACAAAGTGGTTGCCAAGGCAGTGACCTCATTCAGTTAAAAAGAATGTGACATACCTCATTTCCTTGGTGATGGAACTCTCTGAACTTGGTATCCAAGAAGCCAGGCACACAGAGGCAGTCCCAGTCCCAGGCCCAGTGGGCTCACTTCTTTGGATTTACCAAGGACAGAGTCAGTTTTCTTGGTACCTAATGATGTGAGGATGGCCAAATGCCAGGAGAGCTCTGAAGATGGACCTTTCCTGAGAAAACAGGTAGTGGCTAACCACTTTTTCCTGACATCTTCACAGAGTTGGTCAAGGAAACAAGATCTGAGAGAAGACAAGCCATTTCGGGGGAACATAGTATGGCCCACCAGTCAGAGGACACTCCGGATAGTCACAGACCTACTTGGGGGAAGGAGGTTCCTTTGTGGGATTGGGTGTGGGTTTGTTGTTTTGTCTCATGTTCTGAGAATAGACCGAAAAGGCGGTTTGTTTGGTTTGGAGCATACAATTTCTAGTAAGTCATTTGACAAGCCGAGTGTTTCTGTTTATGTGTATCCCACTGTGTCCGTTGTTGTAGACATTAGAAAAGAGAATGCATTAATGGATGTGTCCTGTCTAGTATAAATCTTCCCTATAATTCATCCTTCCCAACATATGAATGGACTGCAGCTTGTCTTATCGATGTGCAACACCTGCTATCTTTCTAAGTTGTTGTTTTCTTTCTGAATTCTGGCCACTCTCCAGAATAGGCTCAGGGATTTGTGTCCAAAATATGTACCACCTCCAAGCTCTGTGACATGGCCATGTACTGGATAGCTGAAGAGAATGGCGAGCATCTCAGAAAACTCAGATTTCTGTGTGCCCAGAAAGTCTCAGTGAAGAAACCCTGCTTTGGGCCTTTTGCTTAGTTATTGTTGTGTTGCACTGAATGTCAGGAAGGTCTTTGCCTCAGGCCACCCCATTTGTGAAGCTTGAAGAAACAGTTTTCAAATGGAAATGAATGGGCCTCACCTGTGGCTCTTTGTTTAAATGCTTTGGAAAGGGATGTGTCTTTATCAGCCTCTTGGACCTGTGTGTGGCTGTGACTTAGATTCTCAGCACCTGATGGATCTTAAGAATGATCCCATGTTAGCTTCCAAAACCAAAATGGCAAAAAAATATCATTCATTGTGGATGAAGTCTCTTGCCTTCCTCTGTTAGGTTCCTGCACTCCAACAAATGAGAATAGGGATTCTTTGGATCAAATGAGTTCTTAAAGCCCTGCAGAGGTGCTTGTGTTTTCTCATGACTCTAAATCACCTAAAGAATCGATACCTAAAATCAGTTGGCCTCAAATTGGAGAAACACAGAAGTATTAACGGCAGGCTTATTTGTTCACTCCTGGTTCACAGCAACGGTGTCCAGGCTACCCTGACTTTAGGCAAATGAGGGGCAAACGAGCTGATTTTGGACACTGTCTTGCGCTGCGTCCCTCATGGAAACCTCCAGCCAGAGTTTAAGATGATTGACTATATGGAATAAGGTGAGGGCCATGTGGGAGTGTTTTGGTTTTAATGTTGGTCATTTGTGTGGCATTGGAAAAAATGACTGGGTCCACGTGGGCTTGAACTCTGGTGTGATTCCCCTTAGACACTGGGTTTTGGAACTGAACTCAGAGAAGCATTGCCATGAATTTTGTTGGGATTTTAAGAGGCCACGCATGAAAGTCGCTCTTGGAAACTGAGACCTAGGCCCCGGGTAGATTTCCACTGAGGCCTGGGAATCTCAGCAAGGATATCACATGATTTTATTCTTAAAGAAATGGCAGCCATAATTGAGAGTCAAAACACACATGGACCTCACATTGTTGACCTCAATGGGCCTGGCCTAATGTGACGTTTTGTCCATTCTTTGGGAAGCCTTGCCTGTGACAGTTCTCCAGAGATTTCATTGGAATGAGCTTCCTAACCATTTTCATGTTTGCCTAATGAAATGAAACCCACAGTGCTACCAACTTCATGCTTGAAAAATGGCTAGATAAATACCATGAAATTTTTGAAATTCCTATGACCAGGTGGCTCTGGAGAAACATTGGATGTCCTGTTGCTGATCATAAGTATACCAGACAGTGCCTTGATTTACTGAGTTTCATGAAAATGGTGTAGAACAGAGATGCCAGTAAGTTGGAGCCTGCTGAGTAGTGGGTCTAGAGCAGTGGTGGGGAGGCGTTTGATAAAACATCCGTGGTAGGACCATGTGCATCTACCATTGGATTCCAAATGGCTTGTAACTGACATGGTGCTGCCAGCAGACCCTTATATGTAAAGGCATCTTGTTATATGGAGAGTTTTAAGAGGAAAATTAAGAATCAGGTTGATATGGACAAGGGGGCAATGGGGCAAGCTGTGAGAGATAGAAGCCTAGTTGGTGCATTCTCTTGCAGACCCTGACCCACCACACGTGACAGAACTCCCTCCAGCACTGTGTCCCAGTTTAGCTGCTAGTATTTCGTGAAACAAATACCAAATTCACAGTGCAGCAGCCTAAACACCACAAAAAGTGGAGGAGGACCAAATGGTTTCACAGTCCACATGGGGAGACGGGAGACACTTAGTCCCCAGTGGCCTCAGTTTACCTAAAAGAGAGGATTCAGCACTGCTTCATCTTGTTCATTGGAAAATAAGAAACCATGTCCTCCAGGTCACATAGATGCAGACCCAGCTTTGATGGTCTCACTACAAAGGAAGCCAAATCTCATGAAAACAACATATATTTCAAGTGCGGAAGCTCAGAGGCAGTTTCTCAAAAAGTTTTTAGGCCAGCAGAGTTACATGTTTGTGGAGTGTTTACCATGTCCCTTACTTTTGGAAACTCCTAAACCACCTCCAAGGTTGTGAACTCCTGAGCATTTTCCATTCCAGATATGTATTCACTGATTGTGTAACTCTTCTCCTCTAATTGTGTCTTACTTGGGGTGAAGGTAATGTCAAGGCATTGTTTTGGATGACAGCGGGAGGATATTTGTGCAGCATATATTTACATACACATTGGATTCATTTTCCAATTTTTCATTCGAAGTACTGAATCCCTGACACTAACCCATACCTAGTAGACTCAGACTATTCATCCTAATATAATGGGGAAAATTAACCAAACACAATAGAAATACAAGCACTTCAGAGGAGACATGTTCTATGGTTGGACTTGACATTTGCATTATATAAGGTAGGAGTTATACATCTAGTCAAATTTTAATTGAAATATTCTCCATGTGTTTTTAAACTTAACAAATATGTGAATACTTGTTTTCCAATTTCTGTAGCCTATTCACACATGTATATTTATATGCATATATAGAATCCTACCAGGTATCACACGTACATTTTTGTAAGGTGGATGTCTTGGCAGATACAAATTGTGAGAAGTGTTCACTCCTCCTAAATGCTGTTGGAAATGAAAATTCAACCTATAAGAGAGCGTCCTAGAAGAACAACTTTATACATAAACTCATGTTCAGAAACATAAATATTTTTGCATCTGTGGATGATATATATTTACTGATGAATATCGATTGGCATTTATATTTGTACTTTTTAATGTCTGTGAGTGTTGTGTGTGTGTGTGTGTGTGTGTGTGTCTATAGATATAGATATAGATATACTCTCCAAAGTTTTCCAAATATGAAATATATGTGTCTAGTATACACTCTCTAAAT
>NW_027518020.1:0-37525 GCF_048772815.1 Callospermophilus lateralis | reverse complement strand
TAGACACCATGTTGGATTTAGAGTTCCAAATTCATCTATCTATATAGGAGAGAACAGAAGGAAACCTAAAAATAAAAACTGCTACTGTAAACGAACGATTCAACCTAGAAGAACAAAATTTGGTGAGCCAAGTGGGATTTGTGTACCGATCATTACCACCATGTATCATCAAGATTGGGTAAAAAAATATTTGCTGGTATTTCGGAAACTCGTAATTTCTTGGAAGCTTGGCAACCCCTTTCAATGAAAGTGCTTTTCCACAGTCTCTGCTTAGGGCTACTTGAAGAGGAAACAAATAATAGAGACAAAACTTAGAATTCCTTTATTTTGTCAAGTTTCAAAAGCTACTACAAACCATGTTGGATTTAGAGTTCCAAATTCATCTATCTATATAGGAGAGAACAGAGGGAAACCTAAAAATATAAACTGCTACTAAAAAAGAACGCTTCAACCTAGAAGAACAAAATTTGGTGAATCAATTGGGATTTGTGTACCAATCATTACCACCATGTATCATCAAGATTGGGTGAAAAAATATTTGCTGGTATTTCGGAAACTCGTAATTTCTTGGAAGCTTGGCAACCCCTTTCAATGAAAGTGCTTTTCCACAGTCTCTGCTTAGGGCTACTTGAAGAGGAAACAAATAATAGAGACAAAACTTAGAATTCCTTTATTTTGTCAAGTTTCAAAAGCTACTACAAACCATGTTGGATTTAGAGTTCCAAATTCATCTATCTATATAGGAGAGAACAGAGGGAAACCTAAAAATATAAACTGCTAGTGTAAAAGAACGCTTCCACCTAGAAGAACAAAATTTGGTGAGTCAAGTGGGATTTGTGTACCGATCATTACCACCAAGTATCATCAAGATGGGGTGAAAAAATATTTGCTGGTATTTTGGAAACTCGTAATTCTTGGAAGCTTGGCAACCCCTTTTAATGAAAGTGCTTTTCCACAGTCTATGCTTAGGGCTACTTGAAGAGGAAACAAATAATAGAGACAAAACTTAGAATTCCTTTATTTTGTCAAGTTTAAAAAGCTACTACAAACCATGTTGGATTTAGAGTTCCAAATTCATCTATCTATATAGGAGAAAACAGAGGGAAAGCTAAAAATATAAACTGCTACTAAAAAAGAACGCTTCAACCTAGAAGAACAAAATTTGGTGAGTCAAGTGGGATTTGTGTTCCGATCATTACCACCAAGAATCATCAAGTTTGCGAGAAAAAATATTTGCTGGTATTTCGGAAACTCGTTATTTCATAGAAGCTTGGCAACCCCTTTCAATGAAAGTGCTTTTCCAGAGTCTCTGCTTAGGGCTACTTGAAGAGGAAAGAAACCTAGAGACAAATTGAGAACTCCTTTATTTTGTCAAGTTTCAAAGAGCTACTACTAACCATGTTGGATTTAGTGTTCCAAATTCATCTATCTATATAGTAGAGAACAGAGGGACACCTAAAAATATAAACTACTTCTGTAAACGAACGCTTCAACCTAGAAGAACAAAATTTGGTGAGTCAAGTGGGATTTGTGTAGCGATCATTGCCACCACGTATCATCAAGATTGGGTGAAAAAATATTTGCTGGTGTTTCGGAAACTCGTTATTTCTTGGAAGCTTGGCAACTCCTCTCAATGAAAGTGCTTTTCCACAGTCTGTGCCTAGGGCTACTTGAAGATGATGCAAACCATAGAGACAAAAGTGAGAACTCCTTTATTTTGTCAAGTTTCAAAGAGCTACTAGACACCATGTTGGATTTAGAGTTCCAAATTCATCTATCTATATAGGAGAGAACAGAAGGAAACCTAAAAATAAAAACTGCTACTGTAAACGAACGATTCAACCTAGAAGAACAAAATTTGGTGAGCCAAGTGGGATTTGTGTACCGATCATTACCACCATGTATCATCAAGATTGGGTAAAAAAATATTTGCTGGTATTTCGGAAACTCGTAATTTCTTGGAAGCTTGGCAACCCCTTTCAATGAAAGTGCTTTTCCACAGTCTCTGCTTAGGGCTACTTGAAGAGGAAACAAATAATAGAGACAAAACTTAGAATTCCTTTATTTTGTCAAGTTTCAAAAGCTACTACAAACCATGTTGGATTTAGAGTTCCAAATTCATCTATCTATATAGGAGAGAACAGAGGGAAACCTAAAAATATAAACTGCTACTAAAAAAGAACGCTTCAACCTAGAAGAACAAAATTTGGTGAATCAATTGGGATTTGTGTACCAATCATTACCACCATGTATCATCAAGATTGGGTGAAAAAATATTTGCTGGTATTTCGGAAACTCGTAATTTCTTGGAAGCTTGGCAACCCCTTTCAATGAAAGTGCTTTTCCACAGTCTCTGCTTAGGGCTACTTGAAGAGGAAACAAATAATAGAGACAAAACTTAGAATTCCTTTATTTTGTCAAGTTTCAAAAGCTACTACAAACCATGTTGGATTTAGAGTTCCAAATTCATCTATCTATATAGGAGAGAACAGAGGGAAACCTAAAAATATAAACTGCTAGTGTAAAAGAACGCTTCCACCTAGAAGAACAAAATTTGGTGAGTCAAGTGGGATTTGTGTACCGATCATTACCACCAAGTATCATCAAGATGGGGTGAAAAAATATTTGCTGGTATTTTGGAAACTCGTAATTCTTGGAAGCTTGGCAACCCCTTTTAATGAAAGTGCTTTTCCACAGTCTATGCTTAGGGCTACTTGAAGAGGAAACAAATAATAGAGACAAAACTTAGAATTCCTTTATTTTGTCAAGTTTAAAAAGCTACTACAAACCATGTTGGATTTAGAGTTCCAAATTCATCTATCTATATAGGAGAAAACAGAGGGAAAGCTAAAAATATAAACTGCTACTAAAAAAGAACGCTTCAACCTAGAAGAACAAAATTTGGTGAGTCAAGTGGGATTTGTGTTCCGATCATTACCACCAAGAATCATCAAGTTTGCGAGAAAAAATATTTGCTGGTATTTCGGAAACTCGTTATTTCATAGAAGCTTGGCAACCCCTTTCAATGAAAGTGCTTTTCCAGAGTCTCTGCTTAGGGCTACTTGAAGAGGAAAGAAACCTAGAGACAAATTGAGAACTCCTTTATTTTGTCAAGTTTCAAAGAGCTACTACTAACCATGTTGGATTTAGTGTTCCAAATTCATCTATCTATATAGTAGAGAACAGAGGGACACCTAAAAATATAAACTACTTCTGTAAACGAACGCTTCAACCTAGAAGAACAAAATTTGGTGAGTCAAGTGGGATTTGTGTAGCGATCATTGCCACCACGTATCATCAAGATTGGGTGAAAAAATATTTGCTGGTGTTTCGGAAACTCGTTATTTCTTGGAAGCTTGGCAACTCCTCTCAATGAAAGTGCTTTTCCACAGTCTGTGCCTAGGGCTACTTGAAGATGATGCAAACCATAGAGACAAAAGTGAGAACTCCTTTATTTTGTCAAGTTTCAAAGAGCTACTAGACACCATGTTGGATTTAGAGTTCCAAATTCATCTATCTATATAGGAGAGAACAGAAGGAAACCTAAAAATAAAAACTGCTACTGTAAACGAACGATTCAACCTAGAAGAACAAAATTTGGTGAGCCAAGTGGGATTTGTGTACCGATCATTACCACCATGTATCATCAAGATTGGGTAAAAAAATATTTGCTGGTATTTCGGAAACTCGTAATTTCTTGGAAGCTTGGCAACCCCTTTCAATGAAAGTGCTTTTCCACAGTCTCTGCTTAGGGCTACTTGAAGAGGAAACAAATAATAGAGACAAAACTTAGAATTCCTTTATTTTGTCAAGTTTCAAAAGCTACTACAAACCATGTTGGATTTAGAGTTCCAAATTCATCTATCTATATAGGAGAGAACAGAGGGAAACCTAAAAATATAAACTGCTACTAAAAAAGAACGCTTCAACCTAGAAGAACAAAATTTGGTGAATCAATTGGGATTTGTGTACCAATCATTACCACCATGTATCATCAAGATTGGGTGAAAAAATATTTGCTGGTATTTCGGAAACTCGTAATTTCTTGGAAGCTTGGCAACCCCTTTCAATGAAAGTGCTTTTCCACAGTCTCTGCTTAGGGCTACTTGAAGAGGAAACAAATAATAGAGACAAAACTTAGAATTCCTTTATTTTGTCAAGTTTCAAAAGCTACTACAAACCATGTTGGATTTAGAGTTCCAAATTCATCTATCTATATAGGAGAGAACAGAGGGAAACCTAAAAATATAAACTGCTAGTGTAAAAGAACGCTTCCACCTAGAAGAACAAAATTTGGTGAGTCAAGTGGGATTTGTGTACCGATCATTACCACCAAGTATCATCAAGATGGGGTGAAAAAATATTTGCTGGTATTTTGGAAACTCGTAATTTCTTGGAAGCTTGGCAACCCCTTTTAATGAAAGTGCTTTTCCACAGTCTATGCTTAGGGCTACTTGAAGAGGAAACAAATAATAGAGACAAAACTTAGAATTCCTTTATTTTGTCAAGTTTAAAAAGCTACTACAAACCATGTTGGATTTAGAGTTCCAAATTCATCTATCTATATAGGAGAAAACAGAGGGAAAGCTAAAAATATAAACTGCTACTAAAAAAGAACGCTTCAACCTAGAAGAACAAAATTTGGTGAGTCAAGTGGGATTTGTGTACCGATCATTACCACCAAGAATCATCAAGTTTGCGAGAAAAAATATTTGCTGGTATTTCGGAAACTCGTTATTTCATAGAAGCTTGGCAACCCCTTTCAATGAAAGTGCTTTTCCAGAGTCTCTGCTTAGGGCTACTTGAAGAGGAAAGAAACCTAGAGACAAATTGAGAACTCCTTTATTTTGTCAAGTTTCAAAGAGCTACTACTAACCATGTTGGATTTAGTGTTCCAAATTCATCTATCTATATAGTAGAGAACAGAGGGACACGTAAAAATATTAACTGCTTCTGTAAACGAACGCTTCAACCTAGAAGAACAAAATTTGGTGAGTCAAGTGGGATTAATGTACCGATCATTGCCACCACGTATCATCAAGATTGGGTGAAAAAATATTTGCTGGTGTTTCGGAAACTCGTTATTTCTTGGAAGCTTGGCAACTCCTCTCAATGAAAGTGCTTTTCCACAGTCTGTGCCTAGGGCTACTTGAAGATGATGCAAACCATAGAGACAAAAGTGAGAACTCCTTTATTTTGTCAAGTTTCAAAGAGCTACTAGAAACCATGTTGGATTTAGAGTTCCAAATTCATCTATCTCTATAGGAGAGAACAGAAGGAAACCTAAAAATAAAAACTGCTACTGTAAACGAACGATTCAACCTAGAAGAACAAAATTTGGTGAGCCAAGTGGGATTTGTGTACCGATCATTACCACCATGTATCATCAAGATTGGGTAAAAAAATATTTGCTGGTATTTCGGAAACTCGTAATTTCTTGGAAGCTTGGCAACCCCTTTCAATGAAAGTGCTTTTCCACAGTCTCTGCTTAGGGCTACTTGAAGAGGAAACAAATAATAGAGACAAAACTTAGAATTCCTTTATTTTGTCAAGTTTCAAAAGCTACTACAAACCATGTTGGATTTAGAGTTCCAAATTCATCTATCTATATAGGAGAGAACAGAGGGAAACCTAAAAATATAAACTGCTACTAAAAAAGAACGCTTCAACCTAGAAGAACAAAATTTGGTGAATCAATTGGGATTTGTGTACCAATCATTACCACCAAGTATCATCAAGATTGGGTGAAAAAATATTTGCTGGTATTTTGGAAACTCGTAATTTCTTGGAAGCTTTGCAACCCCTTTCAATGAAAGTGCTTTTCCACAGTTTCTGCTTAGGGCTACTTGAAGAGGAAACAAATAATAGAGACAAAACTTAGAATTCCTTTATTTTGTCAAGTTTAAAAAGCTACTACAAACCATGTTGGATTTAGAGTTCCAAATTCATCTATCTATATAGGAGAAAACAGAGGGAAACCTAAAAATATAAACTGCTACTAAAAAAGAACGCTTCAACCTAGAAGAACAAAATTTGGTGAGTCAAGTGGGATTTGTGTACCGATCATTACCACCAAGTATCATCAAGATTGGGTGAGAAAATATTTGCTGGTACTTTGGAAACTCGTAATTTCTTGGAAGCTTGGCAACCCCTTTCAATGAAAGTGCTTTTCCACAGTTTCTGCTTAGGGCTACTTGAAGAGGAAACAAATAATAGAGAAAAAACTTAGAATTCCTTTATTTTGTCAAGTTTCAAAAGCTACTACAAACCATGTTGGATTTAGAGTTCCAAATTCATCTATCTATATAGGAGAAAACAGAGGGAAACCTAAAAATATAAACTGCTATTAAAAAGAACGCTTCAACCTAGAAGAACAAAATTTGCTGAGTCAAGTGGGATTTGTGTACCGATCATTACCACCAAGTATCATCAATTGGGTGAAAAAATATTTGCTGGTATTTTGGAAACTCGTAATTTCTTGGAAGCTTGGCAACCCCTTTCAATGAAAGTGCTTTTCCACAGTTTCTGCGTAGGGCTACTTGAAGAGGAAACAAATAATAGAGACAAAACTTAGAATTCCTTTATTTTGTCAAGTTTCAAAAGCTACTACAAACCATGTTGGATTTAGAGTTCCAAATTCATCTATCTATATAGGAGAAAACAGAGGGAAACCTAAAAATATAAACTGCTACTAAAAAAGAACGTTTCAACCTAGAAGAACAAAATTTGGTGAGTCAAGTGGGATTTGTGTACCGATCATTGCCACCACGTATCATCAAGATTGGGTGAAAAAATATTTGCTGGTGTTTCGGAAACTCGTTATTTCTTGGAAGCTTGGCAACTCCTCTCAATGAAAGTGCTTTTCCACAGTCTGTGCCTAGGGCTACTTGAAGATGATGCAAACCATAGAGACAAAAGTGAGAACTACTTTATTTTGTCAAGTTTCAAAGAGCTACTAGAAACCATGTTGGATTTAGAGTTCCAAATTCATCTATCTATATAGGAGAGAACAGAAGGAAACCTAAAAATAAAAACTGCAACTGTAAACGAACGATTCAACCTAGAAGAACAAAATTTGTTGAGCCAAGTGGGATTTGTGTACCGATCATTACAACCATGTATCATCAAGATTGGGTGAAAAAATATTTGCTGGTATTTCGGAAACTCGTAATTTCTTGGAAACTTGGCAACCCCTTTCAATGAAAGTGCTTTTCCACAGTTTCTGCTTAGGGCTACTTGAAGAGGAAACAAATAATAGAGACAAAACTTAGAATTCCTTTATTTTGTCAAGTTTCAAAAGCTACTACAAACCATGTTGGATTTAGAGTTCCAAATTCATCTATCTATATAGGAGAGAACAGAGGGAAACCTAAAAATATAAACTGCTACTAAAAAAGAACGCTTCAACCTAGAAGAACAAAATTTGGTGAGTCAAGTGGGATTTGTGTACCGATCATTACCACCAAGTATCATCAAGATTGGGTGAGAAAATATTTGCTGGTACTTTGGAAACTCGTAATTTCTTGGAAGCTTGGCAACCCCTTTCAATGAAAGTGCTTTTCCACAGTTTCTGCTTAGGGCTACTTGAAGAGGAAACAAATAATAGAGACAAAACTTAGAATTCCTTTATTTTGTCAAGTTTAAAAAGCTACTACAAACCATGTTGGATTTAGAGTTCCAAATTCATCTATCTATATAGGAGAAAACAGAGGGAAACCTAAAAATATAAACTGCTACTAAAAAAGAACGCTTCAACCTAGAAGAACAAAATTTGGTGAGTCAAGTGGGATTTGTGTACCGATCATTACCACCAAGTATCATCAAGATTGGGTGAGAAAATATTTGCTGGTACTTTGGAAACTCGTAATTTCTTGGAAGCTTGGCAACCCCTTTCAATGAAAGTGCTTTTCCACAGTTTCTGCTTAGGGCTACTTGAAGAGGAAACAAATAATAGAGAAAAAACTTAGAATTCCTTTATTTTGTCAAGTTTCAAAAGCTACTACAAACCATTTTGGATTTAGAGTTCCAAATTCATCTATCTATATAGGAGAAAACAGAGGGAAACCTAAAAATATAAACTGCTACTAAAAAAGAACGCTTCAACTTAGAAGAACAAAATTTGCTGAGTCAAGTGGGATTTGTGTACCGATCATTACCACCAAGTATCATCAATTGGGTGAAAAAATATTTGCTGGTATTTTGGAAACTCGTAATTTCTTGGAAGCTTGGCAACCCCTTTCAATGAAAGTGCTTTTCCACAGTTTCTGCGTAGGGCTACTTGAAGAGGAAACAAATAATAGAGAAAAAACTTAGAATTCCTTTATTTTGTCAAGTTTCAAAAGCTACTACAAACCATGTTGGATTTAGAGTTCCAAATTCATCTATCTATATAGGAGAAAACAGAGGGAAACCTAAAAATATAAACTGCTACTAAAAAAGAACGTTTCAACCTAGAAGAACAAAATTTGGTGAGTCAAGTGGGATTTGTGTACCGATCATTGCCACCACGTATCATCAAGATTGGGTGAAAAAATATTTGCTGGTGTTTCGGAAACTCGTTATTTCTTGGAAGCTTGGCAACTCCTCTCAATGAAAGTGCTTTTCCACAGTCTGTGCCTAGGGCTACTTGAAGATGATGCAAACCATAGAGACAAAAGTGAGAACTACTTTATTTTGTCAAGTTTCAAAGAGCTACTAGAAACCATGTTGGATTTAGAGTTCCAAATTCATCTATCTATATAGGAGAGAACAGAAGGAAACCTAAAAATAAAAACTGCTACTGTAAACGAACGATTCAACCTAGAAGAACAAAACTTGGTGAGCCAAGTGGGATTTGTGTACCGATCATTACAACCATGTATCATCAAGATTGGGTGAAAAAATATTTGCTGGTATTTCGGAAACTCGTAATTTCTTGGAAACTTGGCAACCCCTTTCAATGAAATTGCTTTTCCACAGTTTCTGCTTAGGGCTACTTGAAGAGGAAACAAATAATAGAGACAAAACTTAGAATTCCTTTATTTTGTCAAGTTTAAAAAGCTACTACAAACCATGTTGGATTTAGAGTTCCAAATTCATCTATCTATATAGGAGAGAACAGAGGGAAACCTAAAAATATAAACTGCTACTAAAAAAGAACGCTTCAACCTAGAAGAACAAAATTTGGTGAGTCAAGTGGGATTTGTGTACCGATCATTACCACCAAGTATCATCAAGATTGGGTGAGAAAATATTTGCTGGTACTTTGGAAACTCGTAATTTCTTGGAAGCTTGGCAACCCCTTTCAATGAAAGTGCTTTTCCACAGTTTCTGCTTAGGGCTACTTGAAGAGGAAACAAATAATAGAGAAAAAACTTAGAATTCCTTTATTTTGTCAAGTTTCAAAAGCTACTACAAACCATTTTGGATTTAGAGTTCCAAATTCATCTATCTATATAGGAGAAAACAGAGGGAAACCTAAAAATATAAACTGCTACTAAAAAAGAACGCTTCAACCTAGAAGAACAAAATTTGCTGAGTCAAGTGGAATTTGTGTACCGATCATTACCACCAAGTATCATCAATTGGGTGAAAAAATATTTGCTGGTATTTTGGAAACTCGTAATTTCTTGGAAGCTTGGCAACCCCTTTCAATGAAAGTGCTTTTCCACAGTTTCTGCGTAGGGCTACTTGAAGAGGAAACAAATAATAGAGACAAAACTTAGAATTCCTTTATTTTGTCAAGTTTCAAAAGCTACTACAAACCATGTTGGATTTAGAGTTCCAAATTCATCTATCTATATAGGAGAAAACAGAGGGAAACCTAAAAATATAAACTGCTACTAAAAAAGAACGTTTCAACCTAGAAGAACAAAATTTGGTGAGTCAAGTGGGATTTGTGTACCGATCATTGCCACCACGTATCATCAAGATTGGGTGAAAAAATATTTGCTGGTGTTTCGGAAACTCGTTATTTCTTGGAAGCTTGGCAACTCCTCTCAATGAAAGTGCTTTTCCACAGTCTGTGCCTAGGGCTACTTGAAGATGATGCAAACCATAGAGACAAAAGTGAGAACTACTTTATTTTGTCAAGTTTCAAAGAGCTACTAGAAACCATGTTGGATTTAGAGTTCCAAATTCATCTATCTATATAGGAGAGAACAGAAGGAAACCTAAAAATAAAAACTGCTACTGTAAACGAACGATTCAACCTAGAAGAACAAAATTTGGTGAGCCAAGTGGGATTTGTGTACCGATCATTACAACCATGTATCATCAAGATTGGGTGAAAAAATATTTGCTGGTATTTCGGAAACTCGTAATTTCTTGGAAACTTGGCAACCCCTTTCAATGAAAGTGCTTTTCCACAGTTTCTGCTTAGGGCTACTTGAAGAGGAAACAAATAATAGAGACAAAACTTAGAATTCCTTTATTTTGTCAAGTTTCAAAAGCTACTACAAACCATGTTGGATTTAGAGTTCCAAATTCATCTATCTATATAGGAGAGAACAGAGGGAAACCTAAAAATATAAACTGCTACTAAAAAAGAACGCTTCAACCTAGAAGAACAAAATTTGGTGAGTCAAGTGGGATTTGTGTACCGATCATTACCACCAAGTATCATCAAGATTGGGTGAAAAAATATTTGCTGGTATTTTGGAAACTCGTAATTTCTTGGAAGCTTGGCAACCCCTTTCAATGAAAGTGCTTTTCCATGTCTCTGCTTAGGGCTACTTGAAGAGGAAACAAACCATAGAGACAAAACTGAGAATTCCTTTATTTTGTCAAGTTTCAAAGAGCGACTATAAACCATGTTGGATTTAGAGTTCCAAATTCATCTATCTATATAGGAGAGAACAGAGGGAAACCTAAATATAAAAACGACTACTGTAGATGAACGCTTCAACCTATAAGAACAAAATTTGGTGAGCCAAATGGGATATGTGTACTGGTCATTACCACCAAGTATCATCAAGACTGGGTGAAAAAATATTTGCTGGTATTTTGGAAACTCGTTATTTCTTAGAAGCTTGGCAACCCCTCTCAATGAAAGTGCTTTTCCACAGTTTCTGCTTAGGGCTACTTGAAGAGGAAACAAATAATAGAGACAAAACTTATAATTCCTTTATTTTGTCAAGTTTCAAAAGCTACTACAAACCATGTTGGATTTAGAGTTCCAAATTAATCTATCTATATAGGAGACAACAGAGTGAAACATAGTATAAAAATTGCAACTGTAGACGAACGCTTAAAGCTAGAAGAACACAATTTGGTGAAACTCAGGGGGATTTATGTACTGATCATTACCACCAAGTATCATCAAGATTGGGTGAACAAATATTTCCTGGTGTTTCGGAAACTCGTTATTTCTTGAAAGCTTGGCAACTCCTCTCAATGAAAGTGCTTTTCCACAGTCTGTACCTAGGGCTACTTGAAGAGGAAGCAAACCATAGAGACAAAAGTGAGAACTCCTTTATTTTGTCAAGTTTCAAAGAGCCTACAGGGCCTACCTAGAAACCATGTTGGATTTAGAGTTCCAAATTCATCTATCTATATAAGAGAGAAAGAAGGAAACCTAAAATTAAAAACTGCTACTGTAAACGAACGCTTCAACCTAGAAGAACAAAATTTGGTGAGCCAAGTGGGATTTGTGTACCGATCATTACCACCATGTATCATCAAGATTGGGTGAAAAAATATTTGCTGGTATTTCGGAAACTTGTAATATCTTGGAAGCTTGGCAACCCCTTTCAATGAATGTGCTTTTCCACAGTTTCTGCTTAGGGCTACATGAAGAGGAAACAAATAATAGAGACAAAACTGAGAACTCCTGTATTTTGTCAAGTTTCAAAGAGCTACTACAAACCATGTTGGATTTAGAGTTCCAAATTCATCTATCTATATATGAGAGAACAGAGGGAAACCTAAAATTATAAACTGCTATTGTAAACGAACGCTTCAACCTAGAACACCAAAATTTGGTGAGTCAAGTGGGATTTGTGTACCGATCATTACCACCAAGTATCATCAAGATTGGGTGAAAAAATATTTGCTGGTATTTCGGAAACTCGGAATTTCTTGAAAGCTTGGCAACCTCTTCCAATGAAAGTGCTTTTCCACAGTCTCTTCTTAGGGCTACTTGAAGAGTAAACAAACCATAGAGAAAAAAACTGAAAAGTACTTTATTTGGTCAAGATTAAAAGAGCTACTACAAACCATGTTTGATTTAGAGTTCCAAATTCATCTATCTATATATGAGAGAACAGAGTGAAACATAATATAAAAATTGCTACTGTAGACGAACGCTTAAAACTAGAAGAACACAATTTGGTGAGCCAAGTGGGATTTATGTACTGATCATTACCACCAAGTATCATCAAGATTGGGTGAAAAAATATTTGCTGGTATTTCAGAAACTCGTTATTTCTTAGAAGCTTGGCAACACCTCTCAATGAAAGTGCTTTTCCACAGTCTGTGCCTAGGGCTACTTGAAGAGGAAACAAACTATAGAGACAAATCTAAGAACTTCTTTATTTTGTCAAGTTTCATAGAGCTACAACAAACCATGCGGGAATTAGAGATCCTAATTCATCTATCTATATAGGAGAGAACAGTGTGAAACCTAAATATAAAAACTTCTACTGTAGACGAACGCTTAAACCTAGAAGAACAAAATTTGGTGAGCCCAGTGGCATTTGTGTACTTATTATTTCCACCAAGTATCATCAAGATTGGGTGAAAAAAT
Organism: Callospermophilus lateralis; assembly: GCF_048772815.1. Lineage (NCBI taxonomy): Eukaryota > Metazoa > Chordata > Mammalia > Rodentia > Sciuridae > Callospermophilus > Callospermophilus lateralis. The sequence continues at coordinate 24,801 of NW_027518020.1, read as the reverse complement.
ATTTGCTGGTATTTCAGAAACTCGTTATTTCTTAGAAGCTTGGCAACATCTCTCAATGAAAGTGATTTTCCAAAGTCTCTGCTTAGGTCTACTTGAAGAGGAAACAAACCGTAGAGAAAAAATTGAGAACTACTTTATTTTGTCAAGTTTCAAAGAGCTACTACAAACGATGTTGGATTTACACTTCCAAATTCATCTATCTATATAGGAGAGAACAGAGGGACACCTAAAATTATAAACTGCTACTGTAAACGAACGCTTCAACCTAGAAGAACAAAATTTGGTGAGTCAAGTGAGATTTGTGTACCGATCATTACCACCAAGTATCATCAAGATTGGGTGAAAAAATATTTGCTGCTTTTTCGGAAACTCGTTATTTCTTAGAAGCTTGGTAACACCTCTCAATGAAAGTGCTTTTCCACAGTCTGTGCCTAGGACTACTTGAAGTGGAAAAAAACCATAGAGACGAAACTGAGCACTCCTTTATTTGGTCAAGTTTCAAAGAGCTACTACAAACCATGTTGGATTTAGAGTTCCAAATTCATCTATCTATATAGGACAGAACAGAGTGAAACACAATATAAATTTGCTACTGTAGAAGAACGCTTAAAATTAGAAGAACACAATTTGGTGAGCCAAGTGGGATTTATATACTGATCATTACCACCAAGTATCATCAAGATTGGGTGAAAAAATATTTGCTGGTATTTCGGAAACTCGTTATTTCTTAGAAGCTTGGCAACCCCTCTCAATGAAAGTGCTTTTCCACAGTCTGTGCCTAGGCCTACTTGAAGAGGAAACAAACCATAGAGACAAAACTGAGAAATCCTTTATTTTGTCAAGTTTCAAAGAGCGACTATAAACCATGTTGGATATAGAGTTCCAAATTCATCTATCTATATAGGAGAAAACAGAGGGAAACCTAAATATAAAAACGACTACTGTAGACGAACGCTTCAACCTAGAAGAACAAAATTTGGTGAGCCAAGTGGGATTTGTGTACTGATCATTACCACCAAGTATCATCAAGACTGGGTGAATAAATATTTGCTGGTATTTCGGAAACTCGTTATTTCTTAGAAGCTTGGCAACCCCTCTCAATGAAAGTTCTTTTCCACAGCTTCTGCTTAGGGCTACTTGAAGAGGAAACAAATAATAGAGACAAAACTTATAATTCCTTTATTTTGTCAAGTTTCAAAAGCTACTACAAACCATGTTGGATTTAGAGTTCCAAATTCATCTATCTATATAGGAGACAACAGAGTGAAACATAATATAAAAATTGCAACTGTAGACGAACGCTTAAAGCTAGAAGAACACAATTTGGTGAAACTCAGGGGGATTTATGTACTGATCATTACCACCAAGTATCATCAAGATTGGGTGAAAAAATATTTCCTGGTGTTTCGGAAACTCGTTATTTCTTGGAAGGTTGGCAACTCCTCTCAATGAAAGTGCTTTTCCACAGTCTGTGCCTAGGGCTACTTGAAGAGGAAGCAAACCATAGAGACAAAACTGAGAACTACTTTATTTTGTCAAGTTTCAAAGAGCTACTACAAACCATGTTGGATTTAGAGTTCCAAATTCATCTATCTATATAGGAGAGAACAGAGGGAAACCTAAATATAAAACGACTACTGTAGACGAATGCTTCAACCTAGAAGAACAAAATTTGTTGAGCCAAGTGGGATTTGTGTCCTTGTGATTACCACCACGTATCATCAAGATTGGGTGAGAAATATTTGCTGGTATTTCGGAAACTCGTAATTTATTGGAAGCTTGGCAACCCCTTTTAATGAAAGTGCTTTTCCACAGTCTCTGCTTAGGGCTACTAGAAGAAAAAACAAACCATAGAGACAAAACTGAGAACTACTTTATTTTGTCAAGTTTCAAAGAGCTACTACTAACCATGTTGGATATAGAGTTCCAAATTCATCTATCTATATAGGAGAGAACAGAGTGAAACCAAAAATAAAAACTGCAACTGTAGACGAACGCTTCAACCTAGAAGAACAGAATTTGGTGAGCCAAGTGGGATTTGTGTCCTGACCATTACCACCAAGTATCATCAAGATTGGGTGAAAAAATATTCGCTGGTATTTCAGAAACTCGTTATTTCTTGGAAGCTTGGCAACCCCTCTCAATGAAAGTGCTTTTCCACAGTCTGTGCCTAGGGCTACTTGAAGAGGAAACAAACCATAGAGACAAAACTGAGAACTCCTTTATTTTGTCAGGTTTCAAATAGCTACTACAAACCATGTTGGATTTAGAGTTCCAAATTCATCTATCTATATAGGAGAGAAAGAAGGAAACCTAAAAATAAAAACTGCTACTGTAAACGAACGCTTCAACCTAGAAGAACAAAATTTGGTGAGCCAAGTGGGATTTGTGTACCGATCATTACCACCATGTATCATCAAGATTGCTTGAAAAAATATTTGCTGGTATTTCAGAAACTCGTAATATCTTGGAAGCTTGGCAACCCCTTTCAATGAAAGTGCTTTTCCACAGTTTCTGCTTATGGCTACATGAAGAGGAAACAAATAATTGAGACAAAACTTATAATTCCTTTATTTTGTCAAGTTTCAAAAGCTAATACAAACCATGTTGGATTTAGAGTTCCAAATTCATCTATCTATATAGGAGGGAACAGAGGGAAACTTAAAATATAAACTGCTACTGTAAAAGAACGCTTCAACCTAGAAGAACAAAATTTGGTGAGTCAAGTGGGATTTTTGTACCGATCATTACAACCAAGTATCATCAAGATTGGGTGAAAATATATTTGCTGGTATTTCGGAAAATCGTTATTTTTTGGAAGCTTGGCAACCCCTTTCAATGAAAATGCTTTTCCACAATCTCTGCTTAGGGCTAATTGAAGAGGAAACAAATCATAGAGACAAAACTAAGAATTCCTATTATTTTGTCAAGTTTCAAAGAGCTACTACAAACCATGTTGGATTTAGAGTTCCAAATTCATCAATCTATATAGGAGAGAACAGATTAAAAAATAAAAATAAAAACTGCTGCTGTAAACGAACGCTTCCACCTAGAAGAACAAAATTTGGGGAGCCAAATGGGATTTGTGTACTTGTCATTACCACCACGTATCAACAAGATTGGGTGAAAAAATATTTGCTGGTATTTCAGAACTCGTAATTTATTGGAAGCTTGGCAACCTCTTTTAATGAAAGTGCTTTTCCACAGTCTCTGCTTAGGGCTACTTGAAGAAAATAGAAACCATAGAGACAAAACTGAGAACTACTTTTTTTTTGTCAAGTTTCAAAGAGCTACTACAAACCATATTGGATTTAGAGTTCCAAATTCATCTATCTATATAGGAGAGAACAGAGGGAAACATAAATATAAAAACGACTACTGTAGACGAACGCTTCAACCTAGAAGAACAGAATTTGCTGAGCCAAGTGGGAATTTTTACTTGTCATTACCACCAAGTATCATCAAGATTGGGTGAAAAAATGTATGCTGGTATTTCGGAAACTCGTAATTTCTTGTAAGCTTTGCAACCCATTTCAATGAAAGTGCTTTTCCACAGTCTGTGCCTAGGGCTAATTGAACAGGAAACAAATTATAGAGACAAATCTGAGAACTCCTTTATTTTGTCAAGTTTCAAAGAGCTACTACAAACCATGTTGGATTTAGAGTTCCAAGTTCATCTGTCTACATAGAAGAGAACAGAGTGAAACCTAAACATAAAAACTGCTACTGTAGATGAACGCTTCAACCTAGAAGAACAAAATTTGGTGAGCCAAGTGGGATTTGTGTACCGATCATTACCACCACGTATCATCAAGATTTTGTGAAAAAATATTTGCTGGTGTTTTGGAAACTCGTAATCTCTTGGAAGCATGGCATCCTCTTTCAATGAATGTGCTTTTCCACAGTCTCCGCTTTGGGCTACTTGAAGACGAAACAAATCATAGAGACAAAAGTGAATACTCCTTTATTTTGTCAAGTTTCAAAGAGCTACTACAAACCATGTTGGATTTAGAGTTCCAAATTCATCTATCAATATAGGAGAGAACAGAGGGAAACCTAAAAATATAAACTGCTACTGTAAACGAACACTTCAACCTAGAAGAACAAAATTTGGTGAGCCCAGTGGTATTTGTGTACTGATTATTACCACCAAGTATCATCAAGATTGGGTGAAAAAGTATTTGCTTGTATTTCGGAAACTCGTTATTTCTTGGAAGCTTGGCAACCCCTCTCAATGAAAGTGCTTTTCCACAGTCTGAGCCTAGGGCTACTTGAAAAGGACACAAACCATAGAGACAAAACTGAGAACTACTTTATTTTGTCAAGTTTCAAAAAGCTACTACAAACGACGTTGTATTTAGAGTTCCAAATTCATCTATCTATATAAGAGAGAACAGAGTGAAACGTACATATAAATCTGCTACTGTAGACGAACGCTTAAAACTAGAAGAACACAATTTGGTGAGCCAAGTGGGATATATGTACTGATCATTACCACCAAGTATCATCAAGATTGGGTGAAAAAATATTTGCTGGTATTTCGAAAACTCGTTATTTGCTGGTATTTCGAAAACTCATTATTTCTTCGAAGCTTGGCAACCCCTCTCCATGAAAGTGCTTTTCCACAGTCTGTGCCTAGGGCTATTTGAAGAGGAAACAAACCATAGAGACAAAACTGAGAACTCCTTTAGTTTGTCAAGTTTCAAAGTGCTACTACAAACCATGTTGGATTTAGAGTTCCAAATTCATGTATATATATAGGAGAGAACAGATTGAAACCTAAATATAAAAACTGCTACTGTAGACGAACACTTCAACCTAGAAGAAAAAAATTTGGTGAGCCAAGTGGGATTTGTGTACTTGTCATTACCACCACGTATCATCAAGATTGGGTGAAAAAAATAATTGCAGGTATTTCAGAAACTCGTTATTTCTTGGAAGCTTGGCAACCCCTTTCAATGAAAGTGCTTTTTCACAGTCTGTGCCTAGGGCTACTTGAACAGGAAACAAACCATAGAGACAAAACTGAGAACTACTTTATTTTGTCATGTTTCAAAGAGCTACTACAAACCATGTTGGATTATAGTTCCAAATTGATCTATCTATATGAGAGAACAGAGTGAAACCTACATATAAAAACTGCTACTGTAGACGTACGCTTCAACCTAGAAGAACACAATTTAGTGAGCCAAGTGGGGTTTGTTTACTGATCATTACCACCACGTAAAATCAAGATTGGGTGAACAAATATATGCTGGTATTTGGGAAACTCGTTATTTCTTAGAAGTTTGTCAACCCCTCTCAATGAAAGTGCTTTTCCACAGTCTGTGCCTGGGCTACTTGAAGAGGAAACAAACCATCGAGACAAAACTGAGAACTCCATTAGTTTGTCAAGTTTCAAAGATCTACTACAAACCATGTTGGATTTAGAGTTCCAAATTCATGTATATATATAGGAGAGAACAGATTGAAACCTAAATATAAAAACTGCTACTGTAGACGAACACTTCAACCTAGAAGAAAAAAATTTGGTGAGCCAAGTGGGATTTGTGTACTGATCATTACCACCACGTGTCATCAAGTTTGGGTGAAAAAATATTTTCTGGTATTTCGGAAACTCTTATTTCTTAGAAGCTTGGAAACCCCGATCAATTAAAGTGCTTTTCCATAGTCTCTGCTTAGGTCTACTTGAAGAGGAAACAAATTATAGAGAAAAAACTGAGAACTCCTTTATTTTGTCAAGTTTCAAAGAGCTACTACAAACCATGTTGGATTTAGTGTTCCAAACTCATCTATCTATATATTGGAGAACAGAGGGACACCTAAAAATATAAACTGCTAGAGTAAACGAACGCTTCAATTTAGAAAAAAAAATTTGGTGAGTCAAGTGAGATTTATGTACTGATCATTACCACCAAGTATCATCAAGGTTGTGTGAAAAAATATTTGCTGGTATTTCGGAAACTCGTTATTTCTTGGAAGCTTGGCAACCCCTTTTAATGAGAGTGCTTTTCCACAGCCTGTGCCTAGGCCTACTTGAAGAGGAAACAAACTATAGAGACAAAACTGAGACCTACTTTATTTTGTCAAGTTTCAAAGAGCTACTACAAACCATGTTGGATTTACTGTTCCAAATTCATCTATCTACATAGGAGAGAACACAGGGAAACCTAAATATAAAAACTGCTACTGTAGACGAACGCTTCAACATATCAGAACAAAATTTGGTGAGCCAGGTGGGATTTGTGTACTGATCATTACTACCAAGTATCATTAAGACTGGGTTAAAAAATATTTGCTGGTATTTCGGAAACTTGTTATTTCTTAGGAGTTTGGCAACGCCTCTCAATAAAAGTGCTTTTCCACAGTGTGTGCGTAGGGCTATTTGAAGAGGAAACAAACCATAGAGACAAAACCGAGATCTCCTTCATTTTGCCAAGTTTCAAAGAGCTACTACAAACCATGTTGGGTTTAGAGTTCCAAATTCATCTATCTATATAGGAGAGAACAGAGGGAAACCTAAAAATATAAACTGCTACTGTAAACGAACGCTTCAAATAAGAAGAAAAAATTTGGTGAGTCAAGTGAGATTTGTGTACGGATCATTACCACCAAGTATCACCAAGATTGGGTTAAAAAATATTTGCTGGTAAATTGAAACTCGTTATTTCTTGGAAGCATTGCAACCCCTTTCATTGAGAGTGCTTTTCCACAGTCTGTGCCAAGGGCTACTTGAAGAGGAAACAAATTATAGAGACAAGACTAAGAACTACTTTATTTTGTCAAGTTTCAAAGAGCTACAACAAACCATGTTGGATTTAGAGTTCCAAATTCATCTATCTATATAGGAGAGAACAGAGTGAAACCAAAATGTAAAAACTGCTACTGTAGACGAACACTTAAACCTAGAAGAACAAAATTTGGTGAGCCCAGTGGCATGTGTGTACTGATTATTACCACCATGTATCATCAAGATTGAGTGAAAAAGTATTTGCTGGTATTTCGGAAACTCGTTAATTCTTAGAAGCTAGGCAACCCCTCTCAATGAAAGTGCTTTTCCACAGTCTGTGCCTAGGGCTACTTGAAAAGGAAAAAAACCATAGAGACAAAACTGAGAACTACTTTATTTTGTCAAGTTTCAAAGAGCTACTACTAACCATGTTGGATTTAGAGTTCCAAATTCATCTATCTATATAGGAGACAACAGAGTGAAACATAATATAAAAATTGCTACTGTAGACGAACGCTTAAAACTAGAAGAACACAATTTGGTGAGCCAAGTGGGATATATGTACCGATCATTACCACCAAGTATCATCAAGATTGGGTGAAAAAATTTTTCCTGGTATTTCAGAAACTCATTATTTCTTGGAAGCTTGGGAACTCCTTTCAATGAAAGTGCTTTTCCACAGTCTGTGCCTAGGGCTACTTGAAGAGGAAACAAACCATAGAGACAAAACTGAGAACTACTTTAGTTTGTCATGTTTCAAAGAGCTACTACAACCATGTTGGATTTAGAGTTCCAAATTGATCTATCTATATGAGACAACTCAGTGAAACCTACATATAAAAACTGCTACTGTAGACGTACGCTTCAACCTAGAAGAACACAATTTGGTGAGCCCAGTGGGATTTGTTTACTGATCATTACCACCACGTATCATCAAGATTGGGTGAAAAAATATTTGCTGGTATTTCGGAAACTCGTAATCTCTTGGAAGCTTCGCATCCCCTTTCAATGAAAGTGCTTTTCCACAGTCTCTGCTTAGGGCTACTTGAAGATGAAACAAATCATAGAGACAAAACCGAGAACTACTATATTTTGTCAAGTTTCAAAGAGCTACTACATACCATGTTGGATTTATAGTTCCAAATTCATCTATCCATATAGGAGAGAACAGAGGGAAACCTAAAAATATAAACTGCTACTGGAAACGATCGCTTCATCCTAGAAGAACAAAATTTGGTGAGCCCAGTGGGATTTGTGTACTGTTTATTACCACCAAGTATCATGAAGATTGGGTAAAAAAGTATTTGCTGGTATTTCAGAAACTCGTTATTTCTTTGATGCTTGGCAACCCCTCTCAATGAAAGTGCTTTTTCACAGTCTGTGCCTAGGGCTACTTGAAGAGTAACAAACCATAGAGACAAACTGAGAAGTACTTTTATTTTGTCAAGTTTCAAAGGGCGACTAAAAACCATGTTGGATTTAGAGTTCCAAATTCATCTATCTATGTAGGAGAGAACAGAGGGAAACCTAAATATAAAAACGACTACTGTAGATGAACGCTTCAACCTAGAAGAACGAAATTTGGTGGGCCAAGTGGGATTTGTGTACTTGTCATTAGCACCAAGTATCATCAAGATTGGGTCAAAAAATATTTCCTGGTATTTCGGAAACTCGTAATTTCTTGGAAGCTTGGCAACCCCTTTCAATGAAAGTGCTTTTGAACAGTCTCTGCTTAGGGCTACTTGAAGAGGAAACGAACCATAGAGACAAAACTGAGAACTCCTTTATTTTGTCAAGTTTCAAAGAGTTACTACAAACCATGTTGGATTTAGAGTTCCAAATTCATCTATCTATATAGGAGAGAACAGAGTGAAACCAAAAATATAAACTGCTACAGTAAACGAATGCTTCCACCTAGAAGAACAAAATTTGGTGAGTCAAGTGGGATTTGTGTACTTGTCATTTCCACCAAGTATCATCAAGATGGGGTGAAAAAATATTTGCTGGTATTTCGGAAACTCGTTATTTCTTAGAAGCTTGGCAACCCCTCTCAATGAAATTGCTTTTCCACAGTCTCTGCCCAGGGCTACTTGAAGAGAAAATAAACCATAGAGACAAAACTGAGAACTACTTTATTTTGTCATGTTCAAAGAGCTACTACTAACCATGTTGGATTTAGAGTTCCACATTCATCTATCTTTATAGGAGAGAACAGAGGGATACCTAAAAATATAAACTGCTACTGTAAAAGAACGCTTCCACCTAGAAGAACAAAATTTGGTGAGTCAAGTGGGATTTGTGTACCGATCATTACCACCAAGTATCATCAAGATGGGGTGAAAAAATATTTGCTGGTATTTCGGAAACTCGTTATTTCTTGGAAGCTTGGCCATCCCTTTCAATGAAAGTACTTTTGCACAGTCTCTACTTAAGGCTACTAAAGAGGAAACAAATCATAGATACAAAACTGAGAACTACGTTTTTTTGTCAAGTTTCAAAGAGCAACTGCAAACCATGTTGGATTTAGGGTTCCAAATTCATCTATCTATATAGGAGAGAATAGAGGGAAACATAAATATAAAAACGACTACTGTAGACGAACGCTTCAACCTAGAAGAACAGAATTTGCTGAGCCAAGTGGGAATTTTTACTTGTCATTACCACCAAGTATCATCAAGATTGGGTGAAAAAATGTATGCTGGTATTTCGGAAACTCGTAATTTCTTGTAAGCTTTGCAACCCATTTCAATGAAAGTGCTTTTCCACAGTCTGTGCCTAGGGCTAATTGAACAGGAAACAAATTATAGAGACAAATCTGAGAACTCCTTTATTTTGTCAAGTTTCAAAGAGCTACTACAAACCATGTTGGATTTAGAGTTCCAAGTTCATCTGTCTACATAGAAGAGAACAGAGTGAAACCTAAACATAAAAACTGCTACTGTAGATGAACGCTTCAACCTAGAAGAACAAAATTTGGTGAGCCAAGTGGGATTTGTGTACCGATCATTACCACCACGTATCATCAAGATTTTGTGAAAAAATATTTGCTGGTGTTTTGGAAACTCGTAATCTCTTGGAAGCATGGCATCCTCTTTCAATGAATGTGCTTTTCCACAGTCTCCGCTTTGGGCTACTTGAAGACGAAACAAATCATAGAGACAAAAGTGAATACTCCTTTATTTTGTCAAGTTTCAAAGAGCTACTACAAACCATGTTGGATTTAGAGTTCCAAATTCATCTATCAATATAGGAGAGAACAGAGGGAAACCTAAAAATATAAACTGCTACTGTAAACGAACGCTTCAACCTAGAAGAACAAAATTTGGTGAGCCCAGTGGTATTTGTGTACTGATTATTACCACCAAGTATCATCAAGATTGGGTGAAAAAGTATTTGCTTGTATTTCGGAAACTCGTTATTTCTTGGAAGCTTGGCAACCCCTCTCAATGAAAGTGCTTTTCCACAGTCTGAGCCTAGGGCTACTTGAAGAGGAAACAAACCATAGAGACAAAACTGAGAACTCCTTTATTTTGTCAGGTTTCAAATAGCTACTACAAACCATGTTGTATTTAGAGTTCCAAATTCATCTATCTATATAAGAGAGAAAGAAGGAAACCTAAAAATAAAAACTGCTACTGTAAACGAACGCTTCAACCTAGAAGAACAAAATTTGGTGAGCCAAGTGGGATTTGTGTACCGATCATTACCACCATGTATCATCAAGATTGGGTGAAAAAATATTTGCTGGTATTTCAGAAACTCGTAATATCTTGGAAGCTTGGCAACCCCTTTCAATGAAAGTGCTTTTCCACAGTTTCTGCTTATGGCTACATGAAGAGGAAACAAATAATTGAGACAAAACTTATAATTCCTTTATTTTGTCAAGTTTCAAAAGCTAATACAAACCATGTTGAATTTAGAGTTCCAAATTCATCTATCTATATAGGAGGGAACAGAGGGAAACTTAAAATATAAACTGCTACTGTAAAAAAACGCTTCAACCTAGAAGAACAAAATTTGGTGAGTCAAGTGGGATTTTTGTACCGATCATTACAACCAAGTATCATCAAGATTGGGTGAAAATATATTTGCTGGTATTTCGGAAAATCGTTATTTTTTGGAAGCTTGGCAACCCCTTTCAATGAAAATGCTTTTCCACAATCTCTGCTTAGGGCTAATTGAAGAGGAAACAAATCATAGAGACAAAACTAAGAATTCCTATTATTTTGTCAAGTTTCAAAGAGCTACTACAAACCATGTTGGATTTAGAGTTCCAAATTCATCAATCTATATAGGAGAGAACAGATTAAAAAATAAAAATAAAAACTGCTGCTGTAAACGAACGCTTCCACCTAGAAGAACAAAATTTGGGGAGCCACATGGGATTTGTGTACTTGTCATTACCACCACGTATCAACAAGATTGGGTGAAAAAATATTTGCTGGTATTTCAGAACTCGTAATTTATTGGAAGCTTGGCAACCTCTTTTAATGAAAGTGCTTTTCCACAGTCTCTGCTTAGGGCTACTTGAAGAAAAAAGAAACCATAGAGACAAAACTGAGAACTACTTTTTTTTGTCAAGTTTCAAAGAGCTACTACAAACCATATTGGATTTAGAGTTCCAAATTCATCTATCTATATAGGAGAGAACAGAGGGAAACATAAATATAAAAACGACTACTGTAGACGAACGCTTCAACCTAGAAGAACAGAATTTGCTGAGCCAAGTGGGAATTTTTACTTGTCATTACCACCAAGTATCATCAAGATTGGGTGAAAAAATGTATGCTGGTATTTCGGAAACTCGTAATTTCTTGTAAGCTTTGCAACCCATTTCAATGAAAGTGCTTTTCCACAGTCTGTGCCTAGGGCTAATTGAACAGGAAACAAATTATAGAGACAAATCTGAGAACTCCTTTATTTTGTCAAGTTTCAAAGAGCTACTACAAACCATGTTGGATTTAGAGTTCCAAGTTCATCTGTCTACATAGAAGAGAACAGAGTGAAACCTAAACATAAAAACTGCTACTGTAGATGAACGCTTCAACCTAGAAGAACAAAATTTGGTGAGCCAAGTGGGATTTGTGTACCGATCATTACCACCACGTATCATCAAGATTTTGTGAAAAAATATTTGCTGGTGTTTTGGAAACTCGTAATCTCTTGGAAGCATGGCATCCTCTTTCAATGAATGTGCTTTTCCACAGTCTCCGCTTTGGGCTACTTGAAGACGAAACAAATCATAGAGACAAAAGTGAATACTCCTTTATTTTGTCAAGTTTCAAAGAGCTACTACAAACCATGTTGGATTTAGAGTTCCAAATTCATCTATCAATATAGGAGAGAACAGAGGGAAACCTAAAAATATAAACTGCTACTGTAAACGAACGCTTCAACCTAGAAGAACAAAATTTGGTGAGCCCAGTGGTATTTGTGTACTGATTATTACCACCAAGTATCATCAAGATTGGGTGAAAAAGTATTTGCTTGTATTTCGGAAACTCGTTATTTCTTGGAAGCTTGGCAACCCCTCTCAATGAAAGTGCTTTTCCACAGTCTGAGCCTAGGGCTACTTGAAAAGGACACAAACCATAGAGACAAAACTGAGAACTACTTTATTTTGTCAAGTTTCAAAAAGCTACTACAAACGACGTTGTATTTAGAGTTCCAAATTCATCTATCTATATAAGAGAGAACAGAGTGAAACGTACATATAAATCTGCTACTGTAGACGAACGCTTAAAACTAGAAGAACACAATTTGGTGAGCCAAGTGGGATATATGTACTGATCATTACCACCAAGTATCATCAAGATTGGGTGAAAAAATATTTGCTGGTATTTCGAAAACTCGTTATTTGCTGGTATTTCGAAAACTCATTATTTCTTCGAAGCTTGGCAACCCCTCTCCATGAAAGTGCTTTTCCACAGTCTGTGCCTAGGGCTATTTGAAGAGGAAACAAACCATAGAGACAAAACTGAGAACTCCTTTAGTTTGTCAAGTTTCAAAGTGCTACTACAAACCATGTTGGATTTAGAGTTCCAAATTCATCTATCTATATAGGAGAGAACAGATTGAAACCTAAATATAAAAACTGCTACTGTAGACAAACGCTTCAACCTAGATGAACAAAATTTGGTGAGCCAAGTGGGATTTGTGTACTTGTCATTACCACCACGTATCATCAAGATTGGGTGAAAAAAATAGTTGCAGGTATTTCAGAAACTCGTTATTTCTTGGAAGCTTGGCAACCCCTTTCAATGAAAGTGCTTTTTCACAGTCTGTGCCTAGGGCTACTTGAACAGGAAACAAACCATAGAGACAAAACTGAGAACTACTTTATTTTGTCATGTTTCAAAGAGCTACTACAAACCATGTTGGATTATAGTTCCAAATTGATCTATCTATATGAGAGAACAGAGTGAAACCTACATATAAAAACTGCTACTGTAGACGTACGCTTCAACATATCAGAACAAAATTTGGTGAGCCAAGTGGGGTTTGTTTACTGATCATTACCACCACGTAAAATCAAGATTGGGTGAACAAATATATGCTGGTATTTGGGAAACTCGTTATTTCTTAGAAGCTTGTCAACCCCTCTCAATGAAAGTGCTTTTCCACAGTCTGTGCCTGGGCTACTTGAAGAGGAAACAAACCATCGAGACAAAACTGAGAACTCCATTAGTTTGTCAAGTTTCAAAGATCTACTACAAACCATGTTGGATTTAGAGTTCCAAATTCATGTATATATATAGGAGAGAACAGATTGAAACCTAAATATAAAAACTGCTACTGTAGACGAACACTTCAACCTAGAAGAAAAAAATTTGGTGAGCCAAGTGGGATTTGTGTACTGATCATTACCACCACGTGTCATCAAGTTTGGGTGAAAAAATATTTTCTGGTATTTCGGAAACTTTTATTTCTTAGAAGCTTGGAAACCCTGATCAATTAAAGTGCTTTTCCATAGTCTCTGCTTAGGTCTACTTGAAGAGGAAACAAATTATAGAGAAAAAACTGAGAACTCCTTTATTTTGTCAAGTTTCAAAGAGCTACTACAAACCATGTTGGATTTAGTGTTCCAAACTCATCTATCTATATATTGGAGAACAGAGGGACACCTAAAAATATAAACTGCTAGAGTAAACGAACGCTTCAATTCAGAAAAAAAAATTTGGTGAGTCAAGTGAGATTTATGTACTGATCATTACCACCAAGTATCATCAAGGTTGTGTGAAAAAATATTTGCTGGTATTTCGGAAACTCGTTATTTCTTGGAAGCTTGGCAACCCCTTTTAATGAGAGTGCTTTTCCACAGCCTGTGCCTAGGCCTACTTGAAGATGAAACAAACTATTGAGACAAAACTGAGACCTAATTTATTTTGTCAAGTTTCAAAGAGCTACTACAAACCATGTTGGATTTACTGTTCCAAATTCATCTATCTACATAGGAGAGAACACAGGGAAACCTAAATATAAAAACTGCTACTGTAGACGAACGCTTCAACATATCAGAACAAAATTTGGTGAGCCAGGTGGGATTTGTGTACTGATCATTACTACCAAGTATCATTAAGACTGGGTTAAAAAATATTTGCTGGTATTTCGGAAACTTGTTATTTCTTAGGAGTTTGGCAACGCCTCTCAATAAAAGTGCTTTTCCACAGTGTGTGCGTAGGGCTATTTGAAGAGGAAACAAACCATAGAGACAAAACCGAGATCTCCTTCATTTTGCCAAGTTTCAAAGAGCTACTACAAACCATGTTGGGTTTAGAGTTCCAAATTCATCTATCTATATAGGAGAGAACAGAGGGAAACCTAAAAATATAAACTGCTACTGTAAACGAACGCTTCAAATAAGAAGAAAAAATTTGGTGAGTCAAGTGAGATTTGTGTACGGATCATTACCACCAAGTATCACCAAGATTGGGTTAAAAAATATTTGCTGGTATTTCGGAAACTAGTTATTTCTTGGAAGCATTGCAACCCCTTTCATTGAGAGTGCTTTTCCACAGTCTGTGCCTAGGGCTACTTGAAGAGGAAACAAATTATAGAGACAAGACTAAGAACTACTTTATTTTGTCAAGTTTCAAAGAGCTACAACAAACCATGTTGGATTTAGAGTTCCAAATTCATCTATCTATATAGGAGAGAACAGAGTGAAACCAAAATATAAAAACTGCTACTGTAGACGAACACTTAAACCTAGAAGAACAAAATTTGGTGAGCCCAATGGCATGTGTGTACTGATTATTACCACCATGTATCATCAAGATTGAGTGAAAAAGTATTTGCTGGTATTTCGGAAACTCGTTAATTCTTAGAAGCTAGGCAACCCCTCTCAATGAAAGTGCTTTTCCACAGTCTGTGCCTAGGGCTACTTGAAAAGGAAAAAAACCATAGAGACAAAACTGAGAACTACTTTATTTTGTCAAGTTTCAAAGAGCTACTACTAACCATGTTGGATTTAGAGTTCCAAATTCATCTATCTATATAGGAGACAACAGAGTGAAACATAATATAAAAATTGCTACTGTAGACGAACGCTTAAAACTAGAAGAACACAATTTGGTGAGCCAAGTGGAATATATGTACCGATCATTACCACCAAGTATCATCAAGATTGGGTGAAAAAATTTTTCCTGGTATTTCAGAAACTCATTATTTCTTGGAAGCTTGGGAACTCCTTTCAATGAAAGTGCTTTTCCACAGTCTGTGCCTAGGGCCACTTGAAGAGGAAACAAACCATAGAGACAAAACTGAGAACTACTTTATTTTGTCATGTTTCAAAGAGCTACTACAACCATGTTGGATTTAGAGTTCCAAATTGATCTATCTATATGAGACAACTCAGTGAAACCTACATATAAAAACTGCTACTGTAGACGTACGCTTCAACCTAGAAGAACACAATTTGGTGAGCCCAGTGGGATTTGTTTACTGATCATTACCACCACGTATCATCAAGATTGGGTGAAAAAATATTTGCTGGTATTTCGGAAACTCGTAATCTCTTGGAAGCTTCGCATCCCCTTTCAATGAAAGTGCTTTTCCACAGTCTCTGCTTAGGGCTACTTGAAGATGAAACAAATCATAGAGACAAAACCGAGAACTACTATATTTTGTCAAGTTTCAAAGAGCTACTACATACCATGTTGGATTTATAGTTCCAAATTCATCTATCCATATAGGAGAGAACAGAGGGAAACCTAAAAATATAAACTGCTACTGGAAACGATCGCTTCAACCTAGAAGAACAAAATTTGGTGAGCCAAGTGGGATTTGTGTACTGTTTATTACCACCAAGTATCATGAAGATTGGGTAAAAAAGTACTTGCTGGTATTTCAGAAACTCGTTATTTCTTGGAAGCTTGGCAACCCCTCTCAATGAAAGTGCTTTTTCACAGTCTGTGCCTAGGGCTACTTGAAGAGTAACAAACCATAGAGACAAACTGAGAAGTACTTTTATTTTGTCAAGTTTCAAAGGGCGACTAAAAACCATGTTGGATTTAGAGTTCCAAATTCATCTATCTATGTAGGAGAGAACAGAGGGAAACCTAAATATAAAAACGACTACTGTAGATGAACGCTTCAACCTAGAAGAACGAAATTTGGTGGGCCAAGTGGGATTTGTGTACTTGTCATTAGCACCAAGTATCATCAAGATTGGGTCAAAAAATATTTCCTGGTATTTCGGAAACTCGTAATTTCTTGGAAGCTTGGCAACCCCTTTCAATGAAAGTGCTTTTGAACAGTCTCTGCTTAGGGCTACTTGAAGAGGAAACGAACCATAGAGACAAAACTGAGAACTCCTTTATTTTGTCAAGTTTCAAAGAGTTACTACAAACCATGTTGGATTTAGAGTTCCAAATTCATCTATCTATATAGGAGAGAACAGAGTGAAACCAAAAATATAAACTGCTACAGTAAACGAATGCTTCCACCTAGAAGAACAAAATTTGGTGAGTCAAGTGGGATTTGTGTACTTGTCATTTCCACCAAGTATCATCAAGATGGGGTGAAAAAATATTTGCTGGTATTTCGGAAACTCGTTATTTCTTAGAAGCTTGGCAAACCCTCTCAATGAAATTGCTTTTCCACAGTCTCTGCCCAGGGCTACTTGAAGAGAAAATAAACCATAGAGACAAAACTGAGAACTACTTTATTTTGTCATGTTCAAAGAGCTACTACTAACCATGTTGGATTTAGAGTTCCACATTCATCTATCTTTATAGGAGAGAACAGAGGGATACCTAAACTATAAACTGCTACTGTAAAAGAACGCTTCCACCTAGAAGAACACAATTTGGTGAGCCAAGTGGGATTTGTGTCCTTGTGATTACCACCACGTATCATCAAGATTGGGTGAGAAATATTTGCTGGTATTTCGGAAACTCGTAATTTATTGGAAGCTTGGCAACCCCTTTTAATGAAAGTGCTTTTCCACAGTCTCTGCTTAGGGCTACTAGAAGAAAAAACAAACCATAGAGACAAAACTGAGAACTACTTTATTTTGTCAAGTTTCAAAGAGCTACTACTAACCATGTTGGATATAGAGTTCCAAATTCATCTATATATATAGGAGAGAACAGAGTGAAACAAAAAATAAAAACTGCAACTGTAGACGAACGCTTCAACCTAGAAGAACAGAATTTGGTGAGCCAAGTGGGATTTGTGTCCTGACCATTACCACCAAGTATCATCAAGATTGGGTGAAAAAATATTCGCTGGTATTTCAGAAACTCGTTATTTCTTGGAAGCTTGGCAACCCCTCTCAATGAAAGTGCTTTTCCACAGTCTGTGCCTAGGGCTACTTGAAGAGGAAACAAACCATAGAGACAAAACTGAGAACTCCTTTATTTTGTCAGGTTTCAAATAGCTACTACAAACCATGTTGGATTTAGAGTTCCAAATTCATCTATCTATATAAGAGAGAAAGAAGGAAACCTAAAAATAAAAACTGCTACTGTAAACGAACGCTTCAACCTAGAAGAACAAAATTTGGTGAGCCAAGTGGGATTTGTGTACCGATCATTACCACCATGTATCATCAAGATTGGGTGGAACAATATTTCCTGGTATTTCAGAAACTCGTAATATCTTGGAAGCTTGGCAACCCCTTTCAATGAAAGTGCTTTTCCACAGTTTCTGCTTATGGCTACATGAAGAGGAAACAAATAATTGAGACAAAACTTATAATTCCTTTATTTTGTCAAGTTTCAAAAGCTAATACAAACCATGTTGGATTTAGAGTTCCAAATTCATCTATCTATATAGGAGGGAACAGAGGGAAACTTAAAATATAAACTGCTACTGTAAAAGAACCCTTCAACCTAGAAGAACAAAATTTGGTGAGTCAAGTCCGATTTTTGTACCGATCATTACAACCAAGTATCATCAAGATTGGGTGAAAATATATTTGCTGGTATTTCGGAAAATCGTTATTTTTTGGAAGCTTGGCAACCCCTTTCAATGAAAATGCTTTTCCACAATCTCTGCTTAGGGCTAATTGAAGAGGAAACAAATCATAGAGACAAAACTAAGAATTCCTATTATTTTGTCAAGTTTCAAAGAGCTACTACAAACCATGTTGGATTTAGAGTTCCAAATTCATCAATCTATATAGGAGAGAACAGATTAAAAAATAAAAATAAAAACTGCTGCTGTAAACGAACGCTTCCACCTAGAAGAACAAAATTTTGGAGCCACATGGGATTTGTGTACTTGTCATTACCACCACGTATCAACAAGATTGGGTGAAAAAATATTTGCTGGTATTTCAGAACTCGTAATTTATTGGAAGCTTGGCAACCTCTTTTAATGAAAGTGCTTTTCCACAGTCTCTGCTTAGGGCTACTTGAAGAAAAAAGAAACCATAGAGACAAAACTGAGAACTACTTTTTTTTGTCAAGTTTCAAAGAGCTACTACAAACCATATTGGATTTAGAGTTCCAAATTCATCTATCTATATAGGAGAGAACAGAGGGAAACATAAATATAAAAACGACTACTGTAGACGAACGCTTCAACATAGAAGAACAGAATTTGCTGAGCCAAGTGGGAATTTTTACTTGTCATTACCACCAAGTATCATCAAGATTGGGTGAAAAAATGTATGCTGGTATTTCGGAAACTCGTAATTTCTTGTAAGCTTTGCAACCCATTTCAATGAAAGTGCTTTTCCACAGTCTGTGCCTAGGGCTAATTGAACAGGAAACAAATTATAGAGACAAATCTGAGAACTCCTTTATTTTGTCAAGTTTCAAAGAGCTACTACAAACCATGTTGGATTTAGAGTTCCAAGTTCATCTGTCTACATAGAAGAGAACAGAGTGAAACCTAAACATAAAAACTGCTACTGTAGATGAACGCTTCAACCTAGAAGAACAAAATTTGGTGAGCCAAGTGGGATTTGTGTACCGATCATTACCACCACGTATCATCAAGATTTTGTGAAAAAATATTTGCTGGTGTTTTGGAAACTCGTAATCTCTTGGAAGCATGGCATCCTCTTTCAATGAATGTGCTTTTCCACAGTCTCCGCTTTGGGCTACTTGAAGACGAAACAAATCATAGAGACAAAAGTGAATACTCCTTTATTTTGTCAAGTTTCAAAGAGCTACTACAAACCATGTTGGATTTAGAGTTCCAAATTCATCTATCAATATAGGAGAGAACAGAGGGAAACCTAAAAATATAAACTGCTACTGTAAACGAACGCTTCAACCTAGAAGAACAAAATTTGGTGAGCCCAGTGGTATTTGTGTACTGATTATTACCACCAAGTATCATCAAGATTGGGTGAAAAAGTATTTGCTTGTATTTCGGAAACTCGTTATTTCTTGGAAGCTTGGCAACCCCTCTCAATGAAAGTGCTTTTCCACAGTCTGAGCCTAGGGCTACTTGAAAAGGACACAAACCATAGAGACAAAACTGAGAACTACTTTATTTTGTCAAGTTTCAAAAAGCTACTACAAACGACGTTGTATTTAGAGTTCCAAATTCATCTATCTATATAAGAGAGAACAGAGTGAAACGTACATATAAATCTGCTACTGTAGACGAACGCTTAAAACTAGAAGAACACAATTTGGTGAGCCAAGTGGGATATATGTACTGATCATTACCACCAAGTATCATCAAGATTGGGTGAAAAAATATTTGCTGGTATTTCGAAAACTCGTTATTTGCTGGTATTTCGAAAACTCATTATTTCTTCGAAGCTTGGCAACCCCTCTCCATGAAAGTGCTTTTCCACAGTCTGTGCCTAGGGCTATTTGAAGAGGAAACAAACCATAGAGACAAAACTGAGAACTCCTTTAGTTTGTCAAGTTTCAAAGTGCTACTACAAACCATGTTGGATTTAGAGTTCCAAATTCATCTATCTATATAGGAGAGAACAGATTGAAACCTAAATATAAAAACTGCTACTGTAGACAAACGCTTCAACCTAGATGAACAAAATTTGGTGAGCCAAGTGGGATTTGTGTACTTGTCATTACCACCACGTATCATCAAGATTGGGTGAAAAAAATAATTGCAGGTATTTCAGAAACTCGTTATTTCTTGGAAGCTTTTCAACCCCTTTCAATGAAAGTGCTTTTTCACAGTCTGTGCCTAGGGCTACTTGAACAGGAAACAAACCATAGAGACAAAACTGAGAACTACTTTATTTTGTCATGTTTCAAAGAGCTACTACAAACCATGTTGGATTATAGTTCCAAATTGATCTATCTATATGAGAGAACAGAGTGAAACCTACATATAAAAACTGCTACTGTAGACGTACGCTTCAACCTAGAAGAACACAATTTAGTGAGCCAAGTGGGGTTTGTTTACTGATCATTACCACCACGTAAAATCAAGATTGGGTGAACAAATATATGCTGGTATTTGGGAAACTCGTTATTTCTTAGAAGCTTGTCAACCCCTCTCAATGAAAGTGCTTTTCCACAGTCTGTGCCTGGGCTACTTGAAGAGGAAACAAACCATCGAGACAAAACTGAGAACTCCTTTATTTTGTCAGGTTTCAAATAGCTACTACAAACCATGTTGGATTTAGAGTTCCAAATTCATCTATCTATATAAGAGAGAAAGAAGGAAACCTAAAAATAAAAACTGCTACTGTAAACGAACGCTTCAACCTAGAAGAACAAAATTTGGTGAGCCAAGTGGGATTTGTGTACCGATCATTACCACCATGTATCATCAAGACTGGGTGAAAAAATATTTGCTGGTATTTCAGAAACTCGTAATATCTTGGAAGCTTGGCAACCCCTTTTAATGAAAGTGCTTTTCCACAGTTTCTGCTTATGGCTACATGAAGAGGAAACAAATAATTGAGACAAAACTTATAATTCCTTTATTTTGTCAAGTTTCAAAAGCTAATACAAACCATGTTGGATTTAGAGTTCCAAATTCATCTATCTATATAGGAGGGAACAGAGGGAAACTTAAAATATAAACTGCTACTGTAAAAGAACGCTTCAACCTAGAAGAACAAAATTTGGTGAGTCAAGTGGGATTTTTGTACCGATCATTACAACCAAGTATCATCAAGATTGGGTGAAAATATATTTGCTGGTATTTCGGAAAATCGTTATTTTTTGGAAGCTTGGCAACCCCTTTCAATGAAAATGCTTTTCCACAATCTCTGCTTAGGGCTAATTGAAGAGGAAACAAATCATAGAGACAAAACTAAGAATTCCTATTATTTTGTCAAGTTTCAAAGAGCTACTACAAACCATGTTGGATTTAGAGTTCCAAATTCATCAATCTATATAGGAGAGAACAGATTAAAAAATAAAAATAAAAACTGCTGCTGTAAACGAACGCTTCCACCTAGAAGAACAAAATTTGGGGAGCCAAATGGGATTTGTGTACTTGTCATTACCACCACGTATCAACAAGATTGGGTGAAAAAATATTTGCTGGTATTTCAGAACTCGTAATTTATTGGAAGCTTGGCAACCTCTTTTAATGAAAGTGCTTTTCCACAGTCTCTGCTTAGGGCTACTTGAAGAAAAAAGAAACCATAGAGACAAAACTGAGAACTACTTTTTTTGTCAAGTTTCAAAGAGCTACTACAAACCATATTGGATTTAGAGTTCCAAATTCATCTATCTATATAGGAGAGAACAGAGGGAAACATAAATATAAAAACGACTACTGTAGACGAACGCTTCAACCTAGAAGAACAGAATTTGCTGAGCCAAGTGGGAATTTTTACTTGTCATTACCACCAAGTATCATCAAGATTGGGTGAAAAAATGTATGCTGGTATTTCGGAAACTCGTAATTTCTTGTAAGCTTTGCAACCCATTTCAATGAAAGTGCTTTTCCACAGTCTGTGCCTAGGGCTAATTGAACAGGAAACAAATTATAGAGACAAATCTGAGAACTCCTTTATTTTGTCAAGTTTCAAAGAGCTACTACAAACCATGTTGGATTTAGAGTTCCAAGTTCATCTGTCTACATAGAAGAGAACAGAGTGAAACCTAAACATAAAAACTGCTACTGTAGATGAACGCTTCAACCTAGAAGAACAAAATTTGGTGAGCCAAGTGGGATTTGTGTACCGATCATTACCACCACGTATCATCAAGATTTTGTGAAAAAATATTTGCTGGTGTTTTGGAAACTCGTAATCTCTTGGAAGCATGGCATCCTCTTTCAATGAATGTGCTTTTCCACAGTCTCCGCTTTGGGCTACTTGAAGACGAAACAAATCATAGAGACAAAAGTGAATACTCCTTTATTTTGTCAAGTTTCAAAGAGCTACTACAAACCATGTTGGATTTAGAGTTCCAAATTCATCTATCAATATAGGAGAGAACAGAGGGAAACCTAAAAATATAAACTGCTACTGTAAACGAACGCTTCAACCTAGAAGAACAAAATTTGGTGAGCCCAGTGGTATTTGTGTACTGATTATTACCACCAAGTATCATCAAGATTGGGTGAAAAAGTATTTGCTTGTATTTCGGAAACTCGTTATTTCTTGGAAGCTTGGCAACCCCTCTCAATGAAAGTGCTTTTCCACAGTCTGAGCCTAGGGCTACTTGAAAAGGACACAAACCATAGAGACAAAACTGAGAACTACTTTATTTTGTCAAGTTTCAAAAAGCTACTACAAACGACGTTGTATTTAGAGTTCCAAATTCATCTATCTATATAAGAGAGAACAGAGTGAAACGTACATATAAATCTGCTACTGTAGACGAACGCTTAAAACTAGAAGAACACAATTTGGTGAGCCAAGTGGGATATATGTACTGATCATTACCACCAAGTATCATCAAGATTGGGTGAAAAAATATTTGCTGGTATTTCGAAAACTCGTTATTTGCTGGTATTTCGAAAACTCATTATTTCTTCGAAGCTTGGCAACCCCTCTCCATGAAAGTGCTTTTCCACAGTCTGTGCCTAGGGCTATTTGAAGAGGAAACAAACCATAGAGACAAAACTGAGAACTCCTTTAGTTTGTCAAGTTTCAAAGTGCTACTACAAACCATGTTGGATTTAGAGTTCCAAATTCATCTATCTATATAGGAGAGAACAGATTGAAACCTAAATATAAAAACTGCTACTGTAGACAAACGCTTCAACCTAGATGAACAAAATTTGGTGAGCCAAGTGGGATTTGTGTACTTGTCATTACCACCACGTATCATCAAGATTGGGTGAAAAAAATAATTGCAGGTATTTCAGAAACTCGTTATTTCTTGGAAGCTTTTCAACCCCTTTCAATGAAAGTGCTTTTTCACAGTCTGTGCCTAGGGCTACTTGAACAGGAAACAAACCATAGAGACAAAACTGAGAACTACTTTATTTTGTCATGTTTCAAAGAGCTACTACAAACCATGTTGGATTATAGTTCCAAATTGATCTATCTATATGAGAGAACAGAGTGAAACCTACATATAAAAACTGCTACTGTAGACGTACGCTTCAACCTAGAAGAACACAATTTAGTGAGCCAAGTGGGGTTTGTTTACTGATCATTACCACCACGTAAAATCAAGATTGGGTGAACAAATATATGCTGGTATTTGGGAAACTCGTTATTTCTTAGAAGCTTGTCAACCCCTCTCAATGAAAGTGCTTTTCCACAGTCTGTGCCTGGGCTACTTGAAGAGGAAACAAACCATTGAGACAAAACTGAGAACTCCATTAGTTTGTCAAGTTTCAAAGATCTACTACAAACCATGTTGGATTTAGAGTTCCAAATTCATGTATATATATAGGAGAGAACAGATTGAAACCTAAATATAAAAACTGCTACTGTAGACGAACACTTCAACCTAGAAGAAAAAAATTTGGTGAGCCAAGTGGGATTTGTGTACTGATCATTACCACCACGTGTCATCAAGTTTGGGTGAAAAAATATTTTCTGGTATTTCGGAAACTCTTATTTCTTAGAAGCTTGGAAACCCCGATCAATTAAAGTGCTTTTCCATAGTCTCTGCTTAGGTCTACTTGAAGAGGAAACAAATTATAGAGAAAAAACTGAGAACTCCTTTATTTTGTCAAGTTTCAAAGAGCTACTACAAACCATGTTGGATTTAGTGTTCCAAACTCATCTATCTATATATTGGAGAACAGAGGGACACCTAAAAATATAAACTGCTAGAGTAAACGAACGCTTCAATTCAGAAAAAAAAATTTGGTGAGTCAAGTGAGATTTATGTACTGATCATTACCACCAAGTATCATCAAGGTTGTGTGAAAAAATATTTGCTGGTATTTCGGAAACTCGTTATTTCTTGGAAGCTTGGCAACCCCTTTTAATGAGAGTGCTTTTCCACAGCCTGTGCCTAGGCCTACTTGAAGAGGAAACAAACTATAGAGACAAAACTGAGACCTACTTTATTTTGTCAAGTTTCAAAGAGCTACTACAAACCATGTTGGATTTACTGTTCCAAATTCATCTATCTACATAGGAGAGAACACAGGGAAACCTAAATATAAAAACTGCTACTGTAGACGAACGCTTCAACATATCAGAACAAAATTTGGTGAGCCAGGTGGGATTTGTGTACTGATCATTACTACCAAGTATCATTAAG
>NW_027518019.1:0-37528 GCF_048772815.1 Callospermophilus lateralis | reverse complement strand
GGTATGTTTCCTCTTGAAGTACCCCATGCAGAGACTGGCGAAAAACACTTTCGTTTGAAAGGGGTTGCCATGCTTCCAAAAAACTACTAGTTTGCTGAAATCTCAGCAAACATTTTTTCACCAAATCTTGATGATACTTGGTGGTAATGATCAGTTCACTAATCCCACTTGGCTGCCCACCTTTCACTCTTCTAGGTTCAAGCGTTCGTTTCCAGTAACAGTTTGAATTTTTAGGTTTCACTCTGTTTTCTGCTATATAGATAGATGTGTTTGAAACTCTAAATCAAACACGGTTTGTGCTAGCTCCGTGAAACTTGACAAAATGAAGTAGTTCTAAGTTCTATCTCTATGGTTTGTTTCCTCTTGAAGTACCAAATGCAGAGACTGGCGAAGAACACTTTCGTTTGAAAGGGGTTGCCAAGCTTCCAAAAAACTACTCGTTTGCTGAAATCTCAGCAACCATTTTTTCACCAAATCTTGATGATACTTGGTGGTAATGATCAGTTCACTAATCCCACTTGGCTGCCCAACTTTCACTCTTCTAGGTTCAAGCGTTCGTTTCCAGTAACACTTTGAATTTTTAGGTTTCACTCTGTTTTCTGCTATATAGATAGATGTGTTGAAACTCTAAATCAAACACGGTTTGTGCTAGCTCCGTGAAACTTGACAAAATGAAGTAGTTCCAAGTTCTATCTCTATGGTTTGTTTCCTCTTGAAGTACCAAATGCAGAGACTGGCGAAGAACACTTTCGTTTGAAAGGGGTTGCCAAGCTTCCAAAAAACTACTCGTTTGCTGAAATCTCAGCAAACATTTTTTCACCAAATCTTGATGATACTTGGTGGTAATGATCAGTTCACTAATCCCACTTGGCTGCCCAACTTTCACTCTTCTAGGTTCCAGCGTTCGTTTCCAGTAACAGTTTGAATTTTTAGGTTTCACTCTGTTATCTGCTATATAGATAGATGTGTTTGAAACTCTAAATCAAACACGGTTTGTGCTAGCTCCGTGATACTTGACAAAATGAAGTAGTTCTAAGTTCTATCTCTATGGTTTGTTTCCTCTTGAAGTATCCCATGCAGAGACTGGCGAAGAACACTTTCGTTTGAAAGGGGTTGCCATGCTTCCAAAAAACTACTAGTTTGCTGAAATCTCAGCAAACATTTTTTCACCAAATCTTGATGATACTTGGTTGTAATGATCAGTTCACTAATCCCACTTGGCTGCCCAACTTTCCATCTTCTAGGTTCAAGCGTTCGTTTCCAGTAACAGCTTTGAATTTTTAGGTTTCACTCTGTTATCTGCTATATAGATAGATGTGTTTGAAACTCTAAATCAAACACGGTTTGTGCTAGCTCCGTGATACTTGACAAAATGAAGTAGTTCTAAGTTCTATCTCTATGGTTTGTTTCCTCTTGAAGTATCCCATGCAGAGACTGGCGAAGAACACTTTCGTTTGAAAGGGGTTGCCATGCTTCCAAAAAACTACTAGTTTGCTGAAATCTCAGCAAACATTTTTTCACCAAATCTTGATGATACTTGGTTGTAATGATCAGTTCACTAATCCCACTTGGCTGCCCAACTTTCCATCTTCTAGGTTCAAGCGTTCGTTTCCAGTAACACTTTGAATTTTTAGGTTTCACTCTGTTTTCTGCTATATAGATAGATGTGTTTGAAACTCTAAATCAAACACGGTTTGTGCTAGCTCCGTGAAACTTGACAAAATGAAGTAGTTCTAAGTTCTATCTCTATGGTTTGTTTCCTCTTGAAGTACCCCATGCAGAGACTGGCGAAAAACACTTTCGTTTGAAAGGGGTTGCCATGCTTCCAAAAAATTACTAGTTTGCTGAAATCTCAGCAAACATTTTTTCACCAAATCTTGATGATACTTGGTGGTAATGATCAGTTCACTAATCCCACTTGGCTGCCCACCTTTCACTCTTCTAGGTTCAAGCGTTCGTTTCCAGTAACAGTTTGAATTTTTAGGTTTCACTCTGTTTTCTGCTATATAGATAGATGTGTTTGAAACTCTAAATCAAACACGGTTTGTGCTAGCTCCGTGAAACTTGACAAAATGAAGTAGTTCTAAGTTCTATCTCTATGGTTTGTTTCCTCTTGAAGTACCAAATGCAGAGACTGGCGAAGAACACTTTCGTTTGAAAGGGGTTGCCAAGCTTCCAAAAAACTACTCGTTTGCTGAAATCTCAGCAACCATTTTTTCACCAAATCTTGATGATACTTGGTGGTAATGATCAGTTCACTAATCCCACTTGGCTGCCCAACTTTCACTCTTCTAGGTTCAAGCGTTCGTTTCCAGTAACACTTTGAATTTTTAGGTTTCACTCTGTTTTCTGCTATATAGATAGATGTGTTGAAACTCTAAATCAAACACGGTTTGTGCTAGCTCCGTGAAACTTGACAAAATGAAGTAGTTCTAAGTTCTATCTCTATGGTTTGTTTCCTCTTGAAGTACCAAATGCAGAGACTGGCGAAGAACACTTTCGTTTGAAAGGGGTTGCCAAGCTTCCAAAAAACTACTCGTTTGCTGAAATCTCAGCAAACATTTTTTCACCAAATCTTGATGATACTTGGTGGTAATGATCAGTTCACTAAGCCTACTTGGCTGCCCAATTTTCACTCTTCTAGGTTCAAGCGTTCGTTTCCAGTAACACTTTGAATTTTTAGGTTTCACTCTGTTTTCTGCTATATAGATAGATGTGTTGAAACTCTAAATCAAACACGGTTTGTGCTAGCTCCTTGAAACTTGACCAAATGAAGTAGTTCTAAGTTCTATCTCTATGGTTTGTTTCCTCTTGAAGTACCCCATGCAGAGACTGGCGAAAAACACTTTCGTTTGAAAGGGGTTGCCAAGCTTCCAAAAAACTACTAGTTTGCTGAAATCTCAGCAAACATTTTTTCACCAAATCTTGATGATACTTGGTGGTAATGATCAGTTCACTAATCCCACTTGGGCTGCCCAACTTTCACTCTTCTAGTTCAAGCGTTCGTTTCCAGTAACAGTTTGAATTTTTAGGTTTCACTCTGTTTTCTGCTATATAGATAGATGTGTTTGAAACTCTAAATCAAACACGGTTTGTGCTAGCTCCGTGATACTTGACAAAATGAAGTAGTTCTAAGTTCTATCTCTATGGTTTGTTTCCTCTTGAAGTATCCCATGCAGAGACTGGCGAAGAACACTTTCGTTTGAAAGGGGTTGCCATGCTTCCAAAAAACTACTAGTTTGCTGAAATCTCAGCAAACATTTTTTCACCAAATCTTGATGATACTTGGTGGTAATGATCAGTTCACTAATCCCACTTGGCTGCCCAACTTTCAATCTTCTAGGTTCAAGCGTTCGTTTCCAGTAACACTTTGAATTTTTAGGTTTCACTCTGTTTTCTGCTATATAGATAGATGTGTTTGAAACTCTAAATCAAACACGGTTTGTGCTAGCTCCTTGAAACTTGACAAAATGAAGTAGTTCTAAGTTCTATCTCTATGGTTTGTTTCCTCTTGAAGTACCCCATGCAGAGACTGGCGAAAAACACTTTCGTTTGAAAGGGGTTGCCATGCTTCCAAAAAATTACTAGTTTGCTGAAATCTCAGCAAACATTTTTTCACCAAATCTTGATGATACTTGGTGGTAATGATCAGTTCACTAATCCCACTTGGCTGCCCACCTTTCACTCTTCTAGGTTCAAGCGTTCGTTTCCAGTAACAGTTTGAATTTTTAGGTTTCACTCTGTTTTCTGCTATATAGATAGATGTGTTTGAAACTCTAAATCAAACACGGTTTGTGCTAGCTCCGTGAAACTTGACAAAATGAAGTAGTTCTAAGTTCTATCTCTATGGTTTGTTTCCTCTTGAAGTACCAAATGCAGAGACTGGCGAAGAACACTTTCGTTTGAAAGGGGTTGCAAGCTTCCAAAAAACTACTCGTTTGCTGAAATCTCAGCAACCATTTTTTCACCAAATCTTGATGATACTTGGTGGTAATGATCAGTTCACTAATCCCACTTGGCTGCCCAACTTTCACTCTTCTAGGTTCAAGCGTTCGTTTCCAGTAACACTTTGAATTTTTAGGTTTCACTCTGTTTTCTGCTATATAGATAGATGTGTTGAAACTCTAAATCAAACACGGTTTGTGCTAGCTCCGTGAAACTTGTCAAAATGAAGTAGTTCTAAGTTCTATCTCTATGGTTTGTTTCCTCTTGAAGTACCAAATGCAGAGACTGGCGAAGAACACTTTCGTTTGAAAGGGGTTGCCAAGCTTCCAAAAAACTACTCGTTTGCTGAAATCTCAGCAAACATTTTTTCACCAAATCTTGATGATACTTGGTGGTAATGATCAGTTCACTAAGCCTACTTGGCTGCCCAATTTTCACTCTTCTAGGTTCAAGCGTTCGTTTCCAGTAACACTTTGAATTTTTTAGGTTTCACTCTGTTTTCTGCTATATAGATAGATGTGTTGAAACTCTAAATCAAACACGGTTTGTGCTAGCTCCTTGAAACTTGACCAAATGAAGTAGTTCTAAGTTCTATCTCTACGGTTTGTTTAATCTTGAAGTACCCCATGCAGAGACTGGCGAAAAACACTTTCGTTTGAAAGGGGTTGCCAAGCTTCCAAAAAATTACTAGTTTGCTGAAATCTCAGCAAACATTTTTTCACCAAATCTTGATGATACTTGGTGGTAATGATCAGTTCACTAATCCCACTTGGCTGCCCAACTTTCACTCTTCTAGGTTCAAGCGTTCGTTTCCAGTAACAGTTTGAATTTTTAGGTTTCACTCTGTTTTCTGCTATATAGATAGATGTGTTTGAAACTCTAAATCAAACACGGTTTGTGCTAGCTCCGTGATACTTGACAAAATGAAGTACTTCTAAGTTCTATCTCTATGGTTTGTTTCCTCTTGAAGTATCCCATGCAGAGACTGGCGAAGAACACTTTCGTTTGAAAGGGGTTGCCATGCTTCCAAAAAACTACTAGTTTGCTGAAATCTCAGCAAACATTTTTTCACCAAATCTTGATGATACTTGGTGGTAATGATCAGTTCACTAATCCCACTTGGCTGCCCAACTTTCAATCTTCTAGGTTCAAGCGTTCGTTTCCAGTAACACTTTGAATTTTTAGGTTTCACTCTGTTTTCTGCTATATAGATAGATGTGTTTGAAACTCTAAATCAAACTCGGTTTGTGCTAGCCCCTTGAAACTTGACAAAATGAAGTAGTTCTAAGTTCTATCTCTATGGTTTGTTTCCTCTTGAAGTACCCCATGCAGAGACTGGCGAAAAACACTTTCGTTTGAAAGGGGTTGCCATGCTTCCAAAAAACTACTAGTTTGCTGAAATCTCAGCAAACATTTTTTCACCAAATCTTGATGATACTTGGTGGTAATGATCAGTTCACTAATCCCACTTGGCTGCCCAACTTTCACTCTTCTAGGTTCAAGCGTTCGTTTCCAGTAACAGTTTGAATTTTTAGGTTTCACTCTGTTTTCTGCTATATAGATAGATGTGTTTGAAACTCTAAATCAAACACGGTTTGTGCTAGCTCCTTGAAACTTGACCAAATGAAGTAGTTCTAAGTTCTATCTCTATGGTTTGTTTCCTCTTGAAGTACACCATGCAGAGACTGGCGAAGAACACTTTCGTTTGAAAGGGGTGGCCAAGCTTCCAAAAAACTACTAGTTTGCTGAAACCTCAGCAAACATTTTTTCACCAAATCTTGATGATACTTGGTGGTAATGATCAGTTCACTAAGCCCACTTGGCTGCCCAACTTTCACTCTTCTAGGTTCAAGCGTTCATTTCCAGTAACAGTTTGAATTTTTAGGTTTCACTCTGTTTTCTGCTATAGATAGATGTGTTTGAAAGTCTAAATCAAACACGGTTTGTGCTAGCTCCGTGATACTTGACAAAACGAAGTAGTTCTAAGTTCTATCTCTAGGGTTTGTTTCCTCTTGAAGTACCAAATGCAGAGACTGGCGAAGAACACTTTCGTTTGAAAGGGGTTGCCAAGCTTCCAAAAACCTACTCGTTTGCTGAAATCTCAGCAACCATTTTTTCACCATATCTTGATGATACTTGGTGGTAATGATCAGTTCACTAAGCCCACTTGGCTGCCCAATTTTCACTCTTCTAGGTTCAAGCGTTCGTTTCCAGTAACACTATGAATTTTTAGGTTTCACTCTGTTTTCTGCTATATAGATAGATGTGTTGAAACTCTAAATCAAACACGGTTTGTGCTAGCTCCTTGAAACTTGACCAAATGAAGTAGTTCTAAGTTCTATCTCTATGGTTTGTTTCCTCTTGAAGTACCCCATGCAGAGACTGGCGAAAAACACTTTCGTTTGAAAGGGGTTGCCAAGCTTCCAAAAAACTACTAGTTTCCTGAAATCTCAGCAAACATTTTTTCACCAAATCTTGATGATACTTGGTGGTAATGATCAGTTCACTAATCCCACTTGGCTGCCCAACTTTCACTCTTCTAGGTTCAAGCGTTCGTTTCCAGTAACACTTTGAATTTTTAGGTTTCACTCTGTTTTCTGCTATATAGATAGATGTCTTTGAAACTCTAAATCAAACACGGATTGTGCTAGCTCCGTGAAACTTGACAAAATGAAGTAGTTCTAAGTTCTAGCTCTATGGTTTGTTTCCTCTTGAAGTACCAAATGCAGGGACTGGCGAAGAACACTTTCGTTTGAAAGGGGTTGCCAAGCTTCCAAAAAACTACTCGTTTGCTGAAATCTCAGCAAACATTTTTTCACCAAATGTTGATGATACTTGGTGGTAATGATCAGTTCACTAAGCCCACTTGGCTGCCCAATTTTCACTCTTCTAGGTTCAAGCGTTCGTTTCCAGTAACACTTTGAATTTTTAGGTTTCACTCTGTTTTCTGCTATATATATAGATGTGTTGAAACTCTAAATCAAACACGGTTTGTGCTAGCTCCTTGAAACTTGACCAAATGAAGTAGTTCTAAGTTCTATCTCTATGGTTTGTTTCCTCTTGAAGTACCCCATGCAGAGACTGGCGAAAAACACTTTCGTTTGAAAGGGGTTGCCAAGCTTCCAAAAAACTACTAGTTTGCTGAAATCTCAGCAAACATTTTTTCACCAAATCTTGATGATACTTGGTGGTAATGATCAGTTCACTAATCCCACTTGGCTGCCCAACTTTCACTCTTCTAGGTTCAAGCGTTCGTTTCCAGTAACAGTTTGAAATTTTAGGTTTCACTCTGCTTTCTGCTATATAGATAGATGTGTTTGAAACTCTAAATCAAACACGGTTTGTGCTAGCTCCGTGATACTTGACAAAATGAAGTAGTTCTAAGTTCTATCTCTATGGTTTGTTTCCTCTTGAAGTATCCCATGCAGAGACTGGCGAAGAACACTTTCGTTTGAAAGGGGTTGCCATGCTTCCAAAAAACTACTAGTTTGCTGAAATCTCAGCAAACATTTTTTCACCAAATTTGATGATACTTGGTGGTAATGATCAGTTCACTAATCCCACTTGGCTGCCCAACTTTCAATCTTCTAGGTTCAAGCGTTCGTTTCCAGTAACACTTTGAATTTTTAGGTTTCACTCTGTTTTCTGCTATATAGATAGATGTGTTTGAAACTCTAAATCAAACACGGTTTGTGCTAGCTCCTTGAAACTTGACAAAATGAAGTAGTTCTAAGTTCTATCTCTATGGTTTGTTTCCTCTTGAAGTACCCCATGCAGAGACTGGCGAAAAACACTTTCGTTTGAAAGGGGTTGCCATGCTTCCAAAAAATTACTAGTTTGCTGAAATCTCAGCAAACATTTTTTCACCAAATCTTGATGATACTTGGTGGTAATGATCAGTTCACTAATCCCACTTGGCTGCCCAACTTTCACTCTTCTAGGTTCAAGCGTTCGTTTCCAGTAACAGTTTGAATTTTTAGGTTTCACTCTGTTTTCTGCTATATAGATAGATGTGTTTGAAACTCTAAATCAAACACGGTTTGTGCTAGCTCCGTGAAACTTGACAAAATGAAGTAGTTCTAAGTTCTATCTCTATGGTTTGTTTCCTCTTGAAGTACCAAATGCAGAGACTGGCGAAGAACACTTTCGTTTGAAAGGGGTTGCCAAGCTTCCAAAAAACTACTCGTTTGCTGAAATCTCAGCAACCATTTTTTCACCAAATCTTGATGATACTTGGTGGTAATGATCAGTTCACTAATCCCACTTGGCTGCCCAACTTTCACTCTTCTAGGTTCAAGCGTTCGTTTCCAGTAACACTTTGAATTTTTAGGTTTCACTCTGTTTTCTGCTATATAGATAGATGTGTTGAAACTCTAAATCAAACACGGTTTGTGCTAGCTCCTTGAAACTTGACCAAATGAAGTAGTTCTAAGTTCTATCTCTATGGTTTGTTTCCTCTTGAAGTACCCCATGCAGAGACTGGCGAAAAACACTTTCGTTTGAAAGGGGTTGCCATGCTTCCAAAAAACTACTAGTTTGCTGAAATCTCAGCAAACATTTTTTCACCAAATCTTGATGATACTTGGTGGTAATGATCAGTTCACTAACCCACTTGGCTGCCCAACTTTCAATCTTCTAGGTTCAAGCGTTCGTTTCCAGTAACACTTTGAATTTTTAGGTTTCACTCTGTTTTCTGCTATATAGATAGATGTGTTTGAAACTCTAAATCAAACACGGTTTGTGCTAGCCCCTTGAAACTTGACAAAATGAAGTAGTTCTAAGTTCTATCTCTATGGTTTGTTTCCTCTTGAAGTACCCCATGCAGAGACTGGCGAAAAACACTTTCGTTTGAAAGGGGTTGCCATGCTTCCAAAAAACTACTAGTTTGCTGAAATCTCAGCAAACATTTTTTCACCAAATCTTGATGATACTTGGTGGTAATGATCAGTTCATTAATCCCACTTGGCTGCCCAACTTTCACTCTTCTAGGTTCAAGCGTTCGTTTCCAGTAACAGTTTGAATTTTTAGGTTTCACTCTGTTTTCTGCTATATAGATAGATGTGTTTGAAACTCTAAATCAAACACGGTTTGTCCTAGCTCCTTGAAACTTGACCAAATGAAGTAGTTCTAAGTTCTATCTCTATGGTTTGTTTGCTCTTGAAGTACACCATGCAGAGACTGGCGAAGAACACTTTCGTTTGAAAGGGGTGGCCAAGCTTCCAAAAAACTACTAGTTTGCTGAAACCTCAGCAAACATTTTTTCACCAAATCTTGATGATACTTGGTGGTAATGATCAGTTCACTAAGCCCACTTGGCTGCCCAACTTTCACTCTTCTAGGTTCAAGCGTTCGTTTCCAGTAACAGTTTGAATTTTTAGGTTTCACTCTGTTTTCTGCTATAGATAGATGTGTTTGAAAGTCTAAATCAAACACGGTTTGTGCTAGCTCCGTGATACTTGACAAAACGAAGTAGTTCTAAGTTCTATCTCTAGGGTTTGTTTCCTCTTGAAGTACCAAATGCAGAGACTGGCGAAGAACACTTTCGTTTGAAAGGGGTTGCCAAGCTTCCAAAAACCTACTCGTTTGCTGAAATCTCAGCAACCATTTTTTCACCATATCTTGATGATACTTGGTGGTAATGATCAGTTCACTAAGCCCACTTGGCTGCCCAATTTTCACTCTTCTAGGTTCAAGCGTTCGTTTCCAGTAACACTTTGAATTTTTAGGTTTCACTCTGTTTTCTGCTATATAGATAGATGTCTTTGAAACTCTAAATCAAACACGGATTGTGCTAGCTCCTTGAAACTTGACAAAATGAAGTAGTTGTTAGTTCTATCTCTATGGTTTTTTTCCTCTTGAAGTAGCCCATGCAGAGACTGGCGAAAAACACTTTCGTTTGAAAGGGTTGCCAAGCTTCCAAAAAACTACTAGTTTGCTGAAATCTCAGCAAACATTTTTTCACCAAATCTTGATGATACTTGGTGGTAATGATCAGTTCACTAAGCCCACTTGGCTGCCCAATTTTCACTCTTCTAGGTTCAAGCGTTCGTTTCCAGTAACACTTTGAATTTTTAGGTTTCACTCTGTTTTCTGCTATATAGATAGATGTGTTGAAACTCTAAATCAAACACGGTTTGTGCTAGCTCCTTGAAACTTGACCAAATGAAGTAGTTCTAAGTTCTATCTCTATGGTTTGTTTCCTCTTGAAGTACCCCATGCAGAGACTGGCGAAAAACACTTTCGTTTGAAAGGGGTTGCCAAGCTTCCAAAAAACTACTAGTTTGCTGAAATCTCAGCAAACATTTTTTCACCAAATCTTGATGATACTTGGTGGTAATGATCAGTTCACTAATCCCACTTGGCTGCCCAACTTTCACTCTTCTAGGTTCAAGCGTTCGTTTCCAGTAACAGTTTGAATTTTTAGGTTTCACTCTGTTTTCTGCTATATAGATAGATGTGTTTGAAACTCTAAATCAAACACGGTTTGTGCTAGCTCCGTGATACTTGACAAAATGAAGTAGTTCTAAGTTCTATCTCTATGGTTTGTTTCCTCTTGAAGTACCCCATGCAGAGACTGGCGAAGAACACTTTCGTTTGAAAGGGGTTGCCATGCTTCCAAAAAACTACTAGTTTGCTGAAATCTCAGCAAACATTTTTTCACCAAATCTTGATGATACTTGGTGGTAATGATCAGTTCACTAATCCCACTTGGCTGCCCAACTTTCAATCTTCTAGGTTCAAGCGTTCGTTTCCAGTAACACTTTGAATTTTTAGGTTTCACTCTGTTTTCTGCTATATAGATAGATGTGTTTGAAACTCTAAATCAAACACGGTTTGTGCTAGCTCCTTGAAACTTGACAAAATGAAGTAGTTCTAAGTTCTATCTCTAGGGTTTGTTTCCTCTTGAAGTACCCCATGCAGAGACTGGCGAAAAACACTTTCGTTTGAAAGGGGTTGCCATGCTTCCAAAAAACTACTAGTTTGCTGAAATCTCAGCAAACATTTTTTCACCAAATCTTGATGATACTTGGTGGTAATGATCAGTTCACTAATCCCACTTGGCTGCCCACCTTTCACTCTTCTAGGTTCAAGCGTTCGTTTCCAGTAACAGTTTGAATTTTTAGGTTTCACTCTGTTTTCTGCTATATAGATAGATGTGTTTGAAACTCTAAATCAAACACGGTTTGTGCTAGCTCCGTGAAACTTGACAAAATGAAGTAGTTCTAAGTTCTATCTCTATGGTTTGTTTCCTCTTGATGTACCAAATGCAGAGACTGGCGAAGAACACTTTCGTTTGAAAGGGGTTGCCAAGCTTCCAAAAAACTACTCGTTTGCTGAAATCTCAGCAACCATTTTTTCACCAAATCTTGATGATACTTGGTGGTAATGATCAGTTCACTAATCCCACTTGGCTGCCCAACTTTCACTCTTCTAGGTTCAAGCGTTCGTTTCCAGTAACACTTTGAATTTTTAGGTTTCACTCTGTTTTCTGCTATATAGATAGATGTGTTGAAACTCTAAATCAAACACGGTTTGTGCTAGCTCCTTGAAACTTGACCAAATGAAGTAGTTCTAAGTTCTATCTCTATGGTTTGTTTCCTCTTGAAGTACCCCATGCAGAGACTGGCGAAAAACACTTTCGTTTGAAAGGGGTTGCCAAGCTTCCAAAAAACTACTAGTTTGCTGAAATCTCAGCAAACATTTTTTCACCAAATCTTGATGATACTTGGTGGTAATGATCAGTTCACTAATCCCACTTGGCTGCCCAACTTTCACTCTTCTAGGTTCAAGCGTTCGTTTCCAGTAACAGTTTGAATTTTTAGGTTTCACTCTGTTTTCTGCTATATAGATAGATGTGTTTGAAACTCTAAATCAAACACGGTTTGTGCTAGCTCCGTGATACTTGACAAAATGAAGTAGTTCTAAGTTCTATCTCTATGGTTTGTTTCCTCTTGAAGTATCCCATGCAGAGACTGGCGAAGAACACTTTCGTTTGAAAGGGGTTGCCATGCTTCCAAAAAACTACTAGTTTGCTGAAATCTCAGCAAACATTTTTTCACCAAATCTTGATGATACTTGGTGGTAATGATCAGTTCACTAATCCCACTTGGCTGCCCAACTTTCAATCTTCTAGGTTCAAGCGTTCGTTTCCAGTAACACTTTGAATTTTTAGGTTTCACTCTGTTTTCTGCTATATAGATAGATGTGTTTGAAACTCTAAATCAAACACGGTTTGTGCTAGCCCCTTGAAACTTGACAAAATGAAGTAGTTCTAAGTTCTATCTCTATGGTTTGTTTCCTCTTGAAGTACCCCATGCAGAGACTGGCGAAAAACACTTTCGTTTGAAAGGGGTTGCCATGCTTCCAAAAAACTACTAGTTTGCTGAAATCTCAGCAAACATTTTTTCACCAAATCTTGATGATACTTGGTGGTAATGATCAGTTCACTAATCCCACTTGGCTGCCCAACTTTCACTCTTCTAGGTTCAAGCGTTCGTTTCCAGTAACAGTTTGAATTTTTAGGTTTCACTCTGTTTTCTGCTATATAGATAGATGTGTTTGAAACTCTAAATCAAACACGGTTTGTGCTAGCTCCTTGAAACTTGACCAAATGAAGTAGTTCTAAGTTCTATCTCTATGGTTTGTTTCCTCTTGAAGTACACCATGCAGAGACTGGCGAAGAACACTTTCGTTTGAAAGGGGTGGCCAAGCTTCCAAAAAACTACTAGTTTGCTGAAACCTTAGCAAACATTTTTTCACCAAATCTTGATGATACTTGGTGGTAATGATCAGTTCACTAAGCCCACTTGGCTGCCCAACTTTCACTCTTCTAGGTTCAAGCGTTCGTTTCCAGTAACAGTTTGAATTTTTAGGTTTCACTCTGTTTTCTGCTATAGATAGATGTGTTTGAAAGTCTAAATCAAACACGGTTTGTGCTAGCTCCGTGATACTTGACAAATCGAAGTAGTTCTAAGTTCTATCTCTAGGGTTTGTTTCCTCTTGAAGTACCAAATGCAGAGACTGGCGAAGAACACTTTCGTTTGAAAGGGGTTGCCAAGCTTCCAAAAACCTACTCGTTTGCTGAAATCTCAGCAACCATTTTTTCACCATATCTTGATGATACTTGGTGGTAATGATCAGTTCACTAAGCCCACTTGGCTGCCCAATTTTCACTCTTCTAGGTTCAAGCGTTCGTTTCCAGTAACACTTTGAAATTTTAGGTTTCACTCTGTTTTCTGCTATATAGATAGATGTCTTTGAAACTCTAAATCAAAACGGATTGTGCTAGCTCCTTGAAACTTGACAAAATGAAGTAGTTGTTAGTTCTATCTCTATGGTATTTTTCCTCTTGAAGTAGCCCATGCAGAGACTGGCGAAAAACACTTTCGTTTGAAAGGGGTTGCCAAGCTTCCAAAAAACTACTAGTTTGCTGAAATCTCAGCAAACATTTTTTCACCAAATGTTGATGATACTTGGTGGTAATGATCAGTTCACTAAGCCCACTTGGCTGCCCAATTTTCACTCTTCTAGGTTCAAGCGTTCGTTTCCAGTAACACTTTGAATTTTTAGGTTTCACTCTGTTTTCTGCTATATAGATAGATGTGTTGAAACTCTAAATCAAACACGGTTTGTGCTAGCTCCTTGAAACTTGACCAAATGAAGTAGTTCTAAGTTCTATCTCTATGGTTTGTTTTCCTCTTGAAGTACCCCATGCAGAGACTGGCGAAAAACACTTTCGTTTTAAAGGGGTTGCCAAGCTTCCAAAAAACTACTAGTTTGCTGAAATCTCAGCAAACATTTTTTCACCAAATCTTGATGATACTTGGTGGTAATGATCAGTTCACTAATCCCACTTGGCTGCCCAACTTTCACTCTTCTAGGTTCAAGCGTTCGTTTCCAGTAACAGTTTGAATTTTTAGGTTTCACTCTGTTTTCTGCTATATAGATAGATGTGTTTGAAACTCTAAATCAAACACGGTTTGTGCTAGCTCCGTGATAATTGACAAAATGAAGTAGTTCTAAGTTCTATCTCTATGGTTTGTTTCCTCTTGAAGTACCCCATGCAGAGACTGGCGAAGAACACTTTCGTTTGAAAGGGGTTGCCATGCTTCCAAAAAACTACTAGTTTGCTGAAATCTCAGCAAACATTTTTTCACCAAATCTTGATGATACTTGGTGGTAATGATCAGTTCACTAATCCCACTTGGCTGCCCAACTTTCACTCTTCTAGGTTCAAGCGTTCGTTTCCAGTAACACTTTGAATTTTTAGGTTTCACTCTGTTTTCTGCTATATAGATAGATGTGTTGAAACTCTAAATCAAACACGGTTTGTGCTAGCTCCTTGAAACTTGACCAAATGAAGTAGTTCTAAGTTCTATCTCTATGGTTTGTTTCCTCTTGAAGTACCCCATGCAGAGACTGACGAAAAACACTTTCGTTTGAAAGGGGTTGAAAAGCTTCCAAAAAACTACTAGTTTGCTGAAATCTCAGCAAACATTTTTTCACCAAATCTTGATGATACTTGGTGGTAATGATCAGTTCACTAATCCCACTTGGCTGCCCAACTTTCACTCTTCTAGGTTCAAGCGTTCGTTTCCAGTAACAGTTTGAATTTTTAGGTTTCACTCTGTTTTCTGCTATATAGATAGATGTGTTTGAAACTCTAAATCAAACACGGTTTGTGCTAGCTCCGTGATACTTGACAAAATGAAGTAGTTCTAAGTTCTATCTCTATGGTTTGTTTCCTCTTGAAGTATCCCATGCAGAGACTGGCGAAGAACACTTTCGTTTGAAAGGGGTTGCCATGCTTCCAAAAAACTACTAGTTTGCTGAAATCTCAGCAAACATTTTTTCACCAAATCTTGATGACACTTGGTGGTAATGATCAGTTCACTAATCCCACTTGGCTGCCCAACTTTCAATCTTCTAGGTTCAAGCGTTCGTTTCCAGTAACACTTTGAATTTTTAGGTTTCACTCTGTTTTCTGCTATATAGATAGATGTGTTTGAAACTCTAAATCAAACACGGTTTGTGCTAGCCCCTTGAAACTTGACAAAATGAAGTAGTTCTAAGTTCTATCTCTATGGTTTGTTTCCTCTTGAAGTACCCCATGCAGAGACTGGCGAAAAACACTTTCGTTTGAAAGGGGTTGCCATGCTTCCAAAAAACTACTAGTTTGCTGAAATCTCAGCAAACATTTTTTCACCAAATCTTGATGATACTTGGTGGTAATGATCAGTTCACTAATCCCACTTGGCTGCCCAACTTTCACTCTTCTAGGTTCAAGCGTTCGTTTCCAGTAACAGTTTGAATTTTTAGGTTTCACTCTGTTTTCTGCTATATAGATAGATGTGTTTGAAACTCTAAATCAAACACGGTTTGTGCTAGCTCCTTGAAACTTGACCAAATGAAGTAGTTCTAAGTTCTATCTCTATGGTTTGTTTCCTCTTGAAGTACACCATGCAGAGACTGGCGAAGAACACTTTCGTTTGAAAGGGGTGGCCAAGCTTCCAAAAAACTACTAGTTTGCTGAAACCTCAGCAAACATTTTTTCACCAAATCTTGATGATACTTGGTGGTAATGATCAGTTCACTAAGCCCACTTGGCTGCCCAACTTTCACTCTTCTAGGTTCAAGCGTTCGTTTCCAGTAACAGTTTGAATTTTTAGGTTTCACTCTGTTTTCTGCTATAGATAGATGTGTTTGAAAGTCTAAATCAAACACGGTTTGTGCTAGCTCCGTGATACTTGACAAAACGAAGTAGTTCTAAGTTCTATCTCTAGGGTTTGTTTCCTCTTGAAGTACCAAATGCAGAGACTGGCGAAGAACACTTTCGTTTGAAAGGGGTTGCCAAGCTTCCAAAAACCTACTCGTTTGCTGAAATCTCAGCAACCATTTTTTCACCATATCTTGATGATACTTGGTGGTAATGATCAGTTCACTAAGCCCACTTGGCTGCCCAATTTTCACTCTTCTAGGTTCAAGCGTTCGTTTCCAGTAACACTTTGAATTTTTAGGTTTCACTCTGTTTTCTGCTATATAGATAGATGTGTTTAAACTCTAAATCAAACACGGTTTGTGCTAGCTCCTTGAAACTTGACCAAATGAAGTAGTTCTAAGTTCTATCTCTATGGTTTGTTTCCTCTTGAAGTACCCCATGCAGAGACTGGCGAAAAACACTTTCGTTTGAAAGGGGTTGCCAAGCTTCCAAAAAACTACTCGTTTGCTGAAATCTCAGCAAACATTTTTTCACCAAAACTTGATGATACTTGGTGGTAATGATCAGTTCACTAAGCCCACTTGGCTGCCCAATTTTTACTCTTCTAGGTTCAAGCGTTCGTTTCCAGTAACACTTTGAAATTTTAGGTTTCACTCTGTTTTCTGCTATATAGATAGATGTCTTTGAAACTCTAAATCAAACACGGATTGTGCTAGCTCCTTGAAACTTGACAAAATGAAGTAGTTGTTAGTTCTATCTCTATGGTTTTTTTCCTCTTGAAGTAGCCCATGCAGAGACTGGCGAAAAACACTTTCGTTTGAAAGGGGTTGCCAAGCTTCCAAAAAACTACTAGTTTGCTGAAATCTCAGCAAACATTTTTTCACCAAATCTTGATGATACTTGGTGGTAATGATCAGTTCACTAAGCCCACTTGGCTGCCCAATTTTCACTCTTCTAGGTTCAAGCGTTCGTTTCCAGTAACACTTTGAATTTTTAGGTTTCACTCTGTTTTCTGCTATATAGATAGATGTGTTGAAACTCTAAATCAAACACGGTTTGTGCTAGCTCCTTGAAACTTGACCAAATGAAGTAGTTCTAAGTTCTATCTCTATGGTTTGTTTCCTCTTGAAGTACCCCATGCAGAGACTGGCGAAAAACACTTTCGTTTGAAAGGGGTTGCCAAGCTTCCAAAAAACTACTAGTTTGCTGAAATCTCAGCAAACATTTTTTCACCAAATCTTGATGATACTTGGTGGTAATGATCAGTTCACTAATCCCACTTGGCTGCCCAACTTTCACTCTTCTAGGTTCAAGCGTTCGTTTCCAGTAACAGTTTGAATTTTTAGGTTTCACTCTGTTTTCTGCTATATAGATAGATGTGTTTGAAACTCTAAATCAAACACGGTTTGTGCTAGCTCCGTGATACTTGACAAAATGAAGTAGTTCTAAGTTCTATCTCTATGGTTTGTTTCCTCTTGAAGTACCCCATGCAGAGACTGGCGAAGAACACTTTCGTTT
Organism: Callospermophilus lateralis; assembly: GCF_048772815.1. Taxonomy (NCBI): domain Eukaryota; kingdom Metazoa; phylum Chordata; class Mammalia; order Rodentia; family Sciuridae; genus Callospermophilus; species Callospermophilus lateralis. The sequence continues at coordinate 20,346 of NW_027518019.1, read as the reverse complement.
GAAAGGGGTTGCCATGCTTCCAAAAAACTACTAGTTTGCTGAAATCTCAGCAAACATTTTTTCACCAAATCTTGATGATACTTGGTGGTAATGATCAGTTCACTAATCCCACTTGGCTGCCCAACTTTCAATCTTCTAGGTTCAAGCGTTCGTTTCCAGTAACACTTTGAATTTTTAGGTTTCACTCTGTTTTCTGCTAAATAGATAGATGTGTTTGAAACTCTAAATCAAACACGGTTTGTGCTAGCTCCTTGAAACTTGACAAAATGAAGTAGTTCTAAGTTCTATCTCTATGGTTTGTTTCCTCTTGAAGTACCCCATGCAGAGACTGGCGAAAAACACTTTCGTTTGAAAGGGGTTGCCATGCTTCCAAAAAACTACTAGTTTGCTGAAATCTCAGCAAACATTTTTTCACCAAATCTTGATGATACTTGGTGGTAATGATCAGTTCACTAATCCCACTTGGCTGCCCACCTTTCACTCTTCTAGGTTCAAGCGTTCGTTTCCAGTAACAGTTTGAATTTTTAGGTTTCACTCTGTTTTCTGCTATATAGATAGATGTGTTTGAAACTCTAAATCAAACACGGTTTGTGCTAGCTCCGTGAAACTTGACAAAATGAAGTAGTTCTAAGTTCTATCTCTATGGTTTGTTTCCTCTTGAAGTACCAAATGCAGAGACTGGCGAAGAACACTTTCGTTTGAAAGGGGTTGCCAAGCTTCCAAAAAACTACTCGTTTGCTGAAATCTCAGCAACCATTTTTTCACCAAATCTTGATGATACTTGGTGGTAATGATCAGTTCACTAATCCCACTTGGCTGCCCAACTTTCACTCTTCTAGGTTCAAGCGTTCGTTTCCAGTAACACTTTGAATTTTTAGGTTTCACTCTGTTTTCTGCTATATAGATAGATGTGTTGAAACTCTAAATCAAACACGGTTTGTGCTAGCTCCTTGAAACTTGACCAAATGAAGTAGTTCTAAGTTCTATCTCTATGGTTTGTTTCCTCTTGAAGTACCCCATGCAGAGACTGGCGAAAAACACTTTCGTTTGAAAGGGGTTGCCAAGCTTCCAAAAAACTACTAGTTTGCTGAAATCTCAGCAAACATTTTTTCACCAAATCTTGATGATACTTGGTGGTAATGATCAGTTCACTAATCCCACTTGGCTGCCCAACTTTCACTCTTCTAGGTTCAAGCGTTCGTTTCCAGTAACAGTTTGAATTTTTAGGTTTTACTCTGTTTTCTGCTATATAGATAGATGTGTTTGAAACTCTAAATCAAACACGGTTTGTGCTAGCTCCGTGATACTTGACAAAATGAAGTAGTTCTAAGTTCTATCTCTATGGTTTGTTTCCTCTTGAAGTATCCCATGCAGAGACTGGCGAAGAACACTTTCGTTTGAAAGGGGTTGCCATGCTTCCAAAAAACTACTAGTTTGCTGAAATCTCAGCAAACATTTTTTCACCAAATCTTGATGATACTTGGTGGTAATGATCAGTTCACTAATTCCACTTGGCTGCCCAACTTTCAATCTTCTAGGTTCAAGCGTTCGTTTCCAGTAACACTTTGAATTTTTAGGTTTCACTCTGTTTTCTGCTATATAGATAGATGTGTTTGAAACTCTAAATCAAACACGGTTTGTGCTAGCCCCTTGAAACTTGACAAAATGAAGTAGTTCTAAGTTCTATCTCTATGGTTTGTTTCCTCTTGAAGTACCCCATGCAGAGACTGGCGAAAAACACTTTCGTTTGAAAGGGGTTGCCATGCTTCCAAAAAACTACTAGTTTGCTGAAATCTCAGCAAACATTTTTTCACCAAATCTTGATGATACTTGGTGGTAATGATCAGTTCACTAATCCCACTTGGCTGCCCAACTTTCACTCTTCTAGGTTCAAGCGTTCGTTTCCAGTAACAGTTTGAATTTTTAGGTTTCACTCTGTTTTCTGCTATATAGATAGATGTGTTTGAAACTCTAAATCAAACACGGTTTGTGCTAGCTCCTTGAAACTTGACCAAATGAAGTAGTTCTAAGTTCTATCTCTATGGTTTGTTTCCTCTTGAAGTACACCATGCAGAGACTGGCGAAGAACACTTTCGTTTGAAAGGGGTGGCCAAGCTTCCAAAAAACTACTAGTTTGCTGAAACCTTAGCAAACATTTTTTCACCAAATCTTGATGATACTTGGTGGTAATGATCAGTTCACTAAGCCCACTTGGCTGCCCAACTTTCACTCTTCTAGGTTCAAGCGTTCGTTTCCAGTAACAGTTTGAATTTTTAGGTTTCACTCTGTTTTCTGCTATAGATAGATGTGTTTGAAAGTCTAAATCAAACACGGTTTGTGCTAGCTCCGTGATACTTGACAAAACGAAGTAGTTCTAAGTTCTATCTCTAGGGTTTGTTTCCTCTTGAAGTACCAAATGCAGAGACTGGCGAAGAACACTTTCGTTTGAAAGGGGTTGCCAAGCTTCCAAAAACCTACTCGTTTGCTGAAATCTCAGCAACCATTTTTTCACCATATCTTGATGATACTTGGTGGTAATGATCAGTTCACTAAGCCCACTTGGCTGCCCAATTTTCACTCTTCTAGGTTCAAGCGTTCGTTTCCAGTAACACTTTGAATTTTTAGGTTTCACTCTGTTTTCTGCTATATAGATAGATGTCTTTGAAACTCTAAATCAAACACGGATTGTGCTAGCTCCTTGAAACTTGACAAAATGAAGTAGTTGTTAGTTCTATCTCTATGGTTTTTTTCCTCTTGAAGTAGCCCATGCAGAGACTGGCGAAAAACACTTTCGTTTGAAAGGGGTTGCCAAGCTTCCAAAAAACTACTAGTTTGCTGAAATCTCAGCAAACATTTTTTCACCAAATCTTGATGATACTTGGTGGTAATGATCAGTTCACTAAACCCACTTGGCTGCCCAATTTTCACTCTTCTAGGTTCAAGCGTTCGTTTCCAGTAACACTTTGAATTTTTAGGTTTCACTCTGTTTTCTGCTATATAGATAGATGTGTTGAAACTCTAAATCAAACACGGTTTGTGCTAGCTCCTTGAAACTTGACCAAATGAAGTAGTTCTAAGTTCTATCTCTATGGTTTGTTTCCTCTTGAAGTACCCCATGCAGAGACTGGCGAAAAACACTTTCGTTTGAAAGGGGTTGCCAAGCTTCCAAAAAACTACTAGTTTGCTGAAATCTCAGCAAACATTTTTTCACCAAATCTTGATGATACTTGGTGGTAATGATCAGTTCACTAATACCACTTGGCTGCCCAACTTTCACTCTTCTAGGTTCAAGCGTTCGTTTCCAGTAACAGTTTGAATTTTTAGGTTTCACTCTGTTTTCTGCTATATAGATAGATGTGTTTGAAACTCTAAATCAAACACGGTTTGTGCTAGCTCCGTGATACTTGACAAAATGAAGTAGTTCTAAGTTCTATCTCTATGGTTTGTTTCCTCTTGAAGTACCCCATGCAGAGACTGGCGAAGAACACTTTCGTTTGAAAGGGGTTGCCATGCTTCCAAAAAACTACTAGTTTGCTGAAATCTCAGCAAACATTTTTTCACCAAATCTTGATGATACTTGGTGGTAATGATCAGTTCACTAATCCCACTTGGCTGCCCAACTTTCACTCTTCTAGGTTCAAGCGTTCGTTTCCAGTAACAGTTTGAATTTTTAGGTTTCACTCTGTTTTCTGCTATATAGATAGATGTGTTTGAAACTCTAAATCAAACACGGTTTGTGCTAGCTCCGTGAAACTTGACAAAATGAAGTAGTTCTAAGTTCTATCTCTATGGTTTGTTTCCTCTTGAAGTACACCATGCAGAGACTGGCGAAGAACACTTTCGTTTGAAAGGGGTGGCCAAGCTTCCAAAAAACTACTAGTTTGCTGAAACCTTAGCAAACATTTTTTCACCAAATCTTGATGATACTTGGTGGTAATGATCAGTTCACTAAGCCCACTTGGCTGCCCAACTTTCACTCTTCTAGGTTCAAGCGTTCGTTTCCAGTAACAGTTTGAATTTTTAGGTTTCACTCTGTTTTCTGCTATATAGATAGATGTGTTTGAAAGTCTAAATCAAACACGGTTTGTGCTAGCTCCGTGATACTTGACAAATCGAAGTAGTTCTAAGTTCTATCTCTAGGGTTTGTTTCCTCTTGAAGTACCAAATGCAGAGACTGGCGAAGAACACTTTCGTTTGAAAGGGGTTGCCAAGCTTCCAAAAACCTACTCGTTTGCTGAAATCTCAGCAACCATTTTTTCACCATATCTTGATGATACTTGGTGGTAATGATCAGTTCACTAAGCCCACTTGGCTGCCCAATTTTCACTCTTCTAGGTTCAAGCGTTCGTTTCCAGTAACACTTTGAATTTTTAGGTTTCACTCTGTTTTCTGCTATATAGATAGATGTCTTTGAAACTCTAAATCAAACACGGATTGTGCTAGCTCCTTGAAACTTGACAAAATGAAGTAGTTGTTAGTTCTATCTCTATGGTATTTTTCCTCTTGAAGTAGCCCATGCAGAGACTGGCGAAAAACACTTTCGTTTGAAAGGGGTTGCCAAGCTTCCAAAAAACTACTAGTTTGCTGAAATCTCAGCAAACATTTTTTCACCAAATGTTGATGATACTTGGTGGTAATGATCAGTTCACTAAGCCCACTTGGCTGCCCAATTTTCACTCTTCTAGGTTCAAGCGTTCGTTTCCAGTAACACTTTGAATTTTTAGGTTTCACTCTGTTTTCTGCTATATAGATAGATGTGTTGAAACTCTAAATCAAACACGGTTTGTGCTAGCTCCTTGAAACTTGACCAAATGAAGTAGTTCTAAGTTCTATCTCTATGGTTTGTTTCCTCTTGAAGTACCCCATGCAGAGACTGGCGAAAAACACTTTCGTTTTAAAGGGGTTGCCAAGCTTCCAAAAAACTACTAGTTTGCTGAAATCTCAGCAAACATTTTTTCACCAAATCTTGATGATACTTGGTGGTAATGATCAGTTCACTAATACCACTTGGCTGCCCAACTTTCACTCTTCTAGGTTCAAGCGTTCGTTTCCAGTAACAGTTTGAATTTTTAGGTTTCACTCTGTTTTCTGCTATATAGATAGATGTGTTTGAAACTCTAAATCAAACACGGTTTGTGCTAGCACCGTGATAATTGACAAAATGAAGTAGTTCTAAGTTCTATCTCTATGGTTTGTTTCCTCTTGAAGTACCCCATGCAGAGACTGGCGAAGACACTTTCGTTTGAAAGGGGTTGCCATGCTTCCAAAAAACTACTAGTTTGCTGAAATCTCAGCAAACATTTTTTCACCAAATCTTGATGATACTTGGTGGTAATGATCAGTTCACTAATCCCACTTGGCTGCCCAACTTTCACTCTTCTAGGTTCAAGCGTTCGTTTCCAGTAACAGTTTGAATTTTTAGGTTTCACTCTGTTTTCTGCTTTATAGATAGATGTGTTTGAAACTCTAAATCAAACACGGTTTGTGCTAGCTCCGTGAAACTTGAGAAAATGAAGTAGTTCTAAGTTCTATCTCTATGGTTTGTTTCCTCTTGAAGTACACCATGCAGAGACTGGCGAAGAACACTTTCGTTTGAAAGGGGTGGCCAAGCTTCCAAAAAACTACTAGTTTGCTGAAACCTTAGCAAACATTTTTTCACCAAATCTTGATGATACTTGGTGGTAATGATCAGTTCACTAAGCCCACTTGGCTGCCCAACTTTCACTCTTCTAGGTTCAAGCGTTCGTTTCCAGTAACAGTTTGAATTTTTAGGTTTCACTCTGTTTTCTGCTATAGATAGATGTGTTTGAAAGTCTAAATCAAACACGGTTTGTGCTAGCTCCGTGATACTTGACAAATCGAAGTAGTTCTAAGTTCTATCTCTAGGGTTTGTTTCCTCTTGAAGTACCAAATGCAGAGACTGGCGAAGAACACTTTCGTTTGAAAGGGGTTGCCAAGCTTCCAAAAACCTACTCGTTTGCTGAAATCTCAGCAACCATTTTTTCACCATATCTTGATGATACTTGGTGGTAATGATCAGTTCACTAAGCCCACTTGGCTGCCCAATTTTCACTCTTCTAGGTTCAAGCGTTCGTTTCCAGTAACACTTTGAAATTTTAGGTTTCACTCTGTTTTCTGCTATATAGATAGATGTCTTTGAAACTCTAAATCAAACACGGATTGTGCTAGCTCCTTGAAACTTGACAAAATGAAGTAGTTGTTAGTTCTATCTCTATGGTATTTTTCCTCTTGAAGTAGCCCATGCAGAGACTGGCGAAAAACACTTTCGTTTGAAAGGGGTTGCCAAGCTTCCAAAAAACTACTAGTTTGCTGAAATCTCAGCAAACATTTTTTCACCAAATGTTGATGATACTTGGTGGTAATGATCAGTTCACTAAGCCCACTTGGCTGCCCAATTTTCACTCTTCTAGGTTCAAGCGTTCGTTTCCAGTAACACTTTGAATTTTTAGGTTTCACTCTGTTTTCTGCTATATAGATAGATGTGTTGAAACTCTAAATCAAACACGGTTTGTGCTAGCTCCTTGAAACTTGACCAAATGAAGTAGTTCTAAGTTCTATCTCTATGGTTTGTTTCCTCTTGAAGTACCCCATGCAGAGACTGGCGAAAAACACTTTCGTTTTAAAGGGGTTGCCAAGCTTCCAAAAAACTACTAGTTTGCTGAAATCTCAGCAAACATTTTTTCACCAAATCTTGATGATACTTGGTGGTAATGATCAGTTCACTAATCCCACTTGGCTGCCCAACTTTCACTCTTCTAGGTTCAAGCGTTCGTTTCCAGTAACAGTTTGAATTTTTAGGTTTCACTCTGTTTTCTGCTATATAGATAGATGTGTTTGAAACTCTAAATCAAACACGGTTTGTGCTAGCTCCGTGATAATTGACAAAATGAAGTAGTTCTAAGTTCTATCTCTATGGTTTGTTTCCTCTTGAAGTACCCCATGCAGAGACTGGCGAAGAACACTTTCGTTTGAAAGGGGTTGCCATGCTTCCAAAAAACTACTAGTTTGCTGAAATCTCAGCAAACATTTTTTCACCAAATCTTGATGATACTTGGTGGTAATGATCAGTTCACTAATCCCACTTGGCTGCCCAACTTTCAATCTTCTAGGTTCAAGCGTTCGTTTCCAGTAACACTTTGAATTTTTAGGTTTCACTCTGTTTTCTGCTATATAGATAGATGTGTTTGAAACTCTAAATCAAACACGGTTTGTGCTAGCTCCTTGAAACTTGACAAAATGAAGTAGTTCTAAGTTCTATCTCTATGGTTTGTTTCCTCTTGAAGTACCCCATGCAGAGACTGGCGAAAAACACTTTCGTTTGAAAGGGGTTGCCATGCTTCCAAAAAACTACTAGTTTGCTGAAATCTCAGCAAACATTTTTTCACCAAATCTTGATGATACTTGGTGGTAATGATCAGTTCACTAATCCCACTTGGCTGCCCACCTTTCACTCTTCTAGGTTCAAGCGTTCGTTTCCAGTAACAGTTTGAATTTTTAGGTTTCACTCTGTTTTCTGCTATATAGATAGATGTGTTTGAAACTCTAAATCAAACACGGTTTGTGCTAGCTCCGTGAAACTTGACAAAATGAAGTAGTTCTAAGTTCTATCTCTATGGTTTGTTTCCTCTTGAAGTACCAAATGCAGAGACTGGCGAAGAACACTTTCGTTTGAAAGGGGTTGCCAAGCTTCCAAAAAACTACTCGTTTGCTGAAATCTCAGCAACCATTTTTTCACCAAATCTTGATGATACTTGGTGGTAATGATCAGTTCACTAATCCCACTTGGCTGCCCAACTTTCACTCTTCTAGGTTCAAGCGTTCGTTTCCAGTAACACTTTGAATTTTTAGGTTTCACTCTGTTTTCTGCTATATAGATAGATGTGTTGAAACTCTAAATCAAACACGGTTTGTGCTAGCTCCTTGAAACTTGACCAAATGAAGTAGTTCTAAGTTCTATCTCTATGGTTTGTTTCCTCTTGAAGTACCCCATGCAGAGACTGGCGAAAAACACTTTCGTTTGAAAGGGGTTGCCAAGCTTCCAAAAAACTACTAGTTTGCTGAAATCTCAGCAAACATTTTTTCACCAAATCTTGATGATACTTGGTGGTAATGATCAGTTCACTAATCCCACTTGGCTGCCCAACTTTCACTCTTCTAGGTTCAAGCGTTCGTTTCCAGTAACAGTTTGAATTTTTAGGTTTCACTCTGTTTTCTGCTATATAGATAGATGTGTTTGAAACTCTAAATCAAACACGGTTTGTGCTAGCTCCGTGATACTTGACAAAATGAAGTAGTTCTAAGTTCTATCTCTATGGTTTGTTTCCTCTTGAAGTATCCCATGCAGAGACTGGCGAAGAACACTTTCGTTTGAAAGGGGTTGCCATGCTTCCAAAAAACTACTAGTTTGCTGAAATCTCAGCAAACATTTTTTCACCAAATCTTGATGATACTTGGTGGTAATGATCAGTTCACTAATCCCACTTGGCTGCCCAACTTTCAATCTTCTAGGTTCAAGCGTTCGTTTCCAGTAACACTTTGAATTTTTAGGTTTCACTCTGTTTTCTGCTATATAGATAGATGTGTTTGAAACTCTAAATCAAACACGGTTTGTGCTAGCCCCTTGAAACTTGACAAAATGAAGTAGTTCTAAGTTCTATCTCTATGGTTTGTTTCCTCTTGAAGTACCCCATGCAGAGACTGGCGAAAAACACTTTCGTTTGAAAGGGGTTGCCATGCTTCCAAGAAACTACTAGTTTGCTGAAATCTCAGCAAACATTTTTTCACCAAATCTTGATGATACTTGGTGGTAATGATCAGTTCACTAATCCCACTTGGCTGCCCAACTTTCACTCTTCTAGGTTCAAGCGTTCGTTTCCAGTAACAGTTTGAATTTTTAGGTTTCACTCTGTTTTCTGCTATATAGATAGATGTGTTTGAAACTCTAAATCAAACACGGTTTGTGCTAGCTCCTTGAAACTTGACCAAATAAAGTAGTTCTAAGTTCTATCTCTATGGTTTGTTTCCTCTTGAAGTACACCATGCAGAGACTGGCGAAGAACACTTCGTTTGAAAGGGGTGGCCAAGCTTCCAAAAACTACTAGTTTGCTGAAACCTCAGCAAACATTTTTCACCAAATCTTGATGATACTTGGTGGTAATGATCAGTTCACTAAGCCCACTTGGCTGCCCAACTTTCACTCTTCTAGGTTCAAGCGTTCGTTTCCAGTAACAGTTGAATTTTTAGGTTTCACTCTGTTTTCTGCTATAGATAGATGTGTTGAAAGTCTAAATCAAACACGGTTTGTGCTAGCTCCGTGATACTTGACAAACGAAGTAGTTCTAAGTTCTATCTCTAGGGTTTGTTTCCTCTTGAAGTACCAAATGCAGAGACTGGCGAAGAACACTTTCGTTTGAAAGGGGTTGCCAAGCTTCCAAAAACCTACTCGTTGCTGAAATCTCAGCAACCATTTTTTCACCATATCTTGATGATACTTGGTGGTAATGATCAGTTCACTAATCCCACTTGGCTGCCCAACTTTCACTCTTCTGGGTTCAAGCGTTCGTTTCCAGTAACACTTTGAATTTTAGGTTTCACTCTGTTTTCTGCTATATAGATAGATGTGTTGAAACTCTAAATCAAACACGGTTTGTGCTAGCTCCTTGAAACTTGACCAAATGAAGTAGTTCTAAGTTCTATCTCTATGGTTTGTTTCCTCTTGAAGTACCCCATGCAGAGACTGGCGAAAAACACTTTCGTTTGAAAGGGGTTGCCAAGCTTCCAAAAACTACTAGTTTGCTGAAATCTCAGCAAACATTTTTTCACCAAATCTTGATGATACTTGGTGGTAATGATCAGTTCACTAATCCCACTTGGCTGCCCAACTTTCACTCTTCTAGGTTCAAGCGTTCGTTTCCAGTAACAGTTGAATTTTTAGGTTTCACTCTGTTTTCTGCTATATAGATAGATGTGTTTGAAACTCTAAATCAAACACGGTTTGTGCTAGCTCCGTGATACTTGACAAAATGAAGTAGTTCTAAGTTCTATCTCTATGGTTTGTTTCCTCTTGAAGTATCCGATGCAGAGACTGGCGAAGAACACTTTCGTTTGAAAGGGGGTTGCCATGCTTCCAAAAAACTACTAGTTTGCTGAAATCTCAGCAAACATTTTTTCACCAAATCTTGATGATACTTGGTGGTAATGATCAGTTCACTAATCCCACTTGGCTGCCCAACTTTCAATCTTCTAGGTTCAAGCTTCGTTTCCAGTAACACTTTGAATTTTTAGGTTTCACTCTGTTTTCTGCTATATAGATAGATGTGTTTGAAACTCTAATCAAACACGTTTGTGCTAGCCCCTTGAAACTTGACAAAATGAAGTAGTTCTAAGTTCTATCTCTATGGTTTGTTTCCTCTTGAAGTACCCCATGCAGAGGACTGGCGAAAAACACTTTCGTTTGAAAGGGGTTGCCATGCTTCCAAAAAACTACTAGTTTGCTGAAATCTCAGCAAACATTTTTCACCAAATCTTGATGATACTTGGTGGTAATGATCAGTTCACTAATCCCACTTGGCTGCCCAACTTTCACTCTTCTAGGTTCAAGCGTTCGTTTCCAGTAACAGTTTGAATTTTTAGGTTTCACTCTGTTTTCTGCTATATAGATAGATGTGTTTGAAACTCTAAATCAAACACGGTTTGTGCTAGCTCCTTGAAACTTGACCAAATGAAGTAGTTCTAAGTTCTATCTCTATGGTTTGTTTCCTCTTGAAGTACACCATGCAGAGACTGGCGAAGAACACTTTCGTTTGAAAGGGGTGGCCAAGCTTCCAAAAAACTACTAGTTTGCTGAAACCTCAGCAAACATTTTTTCACCAAATCTTGATGATACTTGGTGGTAATGATCAGTTCACTAAGCCCACTTGGCTGCCCAACTTTCACTCTTCTAGGTTCAAGCGTTCGTTTCCAGTAACAGTTTGAATTTTTAGGTTTCACTCTGTTTTCTGCTATAGATAGATGTGTTTGAAAGTCTAAATCAAACACGGTTTGTGCTAGCTCCGTGATACTTGACAAAACGAAGTAGTTCTAAGTTCTATCTCTAGGGTTTGTTCCTCTTGAAGTACCAAATGCAGAGACTGGCGAAGAACACTTTCGTTTGAAAGGGGTTGCCAAGCTTCCAAAAACCTACTCGTTTGCTGAAATCTCAGCAACCATTTTTTCACCATATCTTGATGATACTTGGTGGTAATGATCAGTTCACTAAGCCCACTTGGCTGCCCAATTTCACTCTTCTAGGTTCAAGCGTTCGTTTCCAGTAACACTTGAATTTTTAGGTTTCACTCTGTTTTCTGCTATATAGATAGATGTGTTGAAACTCTAAATCAAACACGGTTTGTGCTAGCTCCTTGAAACTTGACCAAATGAAGTAGTTCTAAGTTCTATCTCTATGGTTTGTTTCCTCTTGAAGTACCCCATGCAGAGACTGGCGAAAACCCTTTCGTTTGAAAGGGGTTGCCAAGCTTCAATACTCGTTGCTGAAATCTCAGCAACATTTTTCACCAAATGTTGATGATACTTGGTGGTAATGATCAGTTCACTAAGCCCACTTGGCTGCCCAATTTTCACTCTTCTAGGTTTCAAGCGTTCGTTTCCAGTAACACTTTGAATTTTTAGGTTTCACTCTGTTTTTCTGCTATATAGATAGATGTGTTGAAACTCTAAATCAAACACGGTTTGGTGCTAGCTCCTTGAAACTTGACAAAATGAAGTAGTTCTAAGTTCTATCTCTATGGTTTGTTTCCTCTTGAAGTACCCCATGCAGAGACTGGCGAAAAACACTTTCGTTTTAAAGGGGTTGCCAAGCTTCCAAAAAACTACTCGTTTGCTGAAATCTCAGCAAACATTTTTTCACCAAAACTTGATGATACTTGGTGGTAATGATCAGTTCACTAAGCCCACTTGGCTTCCCAATTTTTACTCTTCTAGGTTCAAGCGTTCGTTTCCAGTAACACTTTGAAATTTTAGGTTTCACTCTGTTTTCTGCTATATAGATAGATGTCTTTGAACTCTAAATCAAACACGGATTGTGCTAGCTCCTTGAAACTTGACAAAATGAAGTAGTTGTTAGTTCTATCTCTATGGTTTTTTTCCTCTTGAAGTAGCCCATGCAGAGACTGGCGAAGAACACTTTCGTTTGAAAGGGGTTGCCAAGCTCCAAAAACTACTCGTTTGCTGAAATCTCAGCAACCATTTTTTCACCAAATCTTGATGATACTTGGTGGTAATGATCAGTTCACTAATCCCACTTGGCTGCCCAACTTTCACTCTTCTAGGTTCAAGCGTTCGTTTCCAGTAACACTTTGAATTTTTAGGTTTCACTCTGTTTTCTGCTATATAGATAGATGTGTTGAAACTCTAAATCAAACACGGTTTGTGCTAGCTCCGTGAAACTTGACAAAATGAAGTAGTTCTAAGTTCTATCTCTATGGTTTGTTTCCTCTTGAAGTACCAAATGCAGAGACTGGCGAAGAACACTTTCGTTTGAAAGGGGTTGCCAAGCTTCCAAAAAACTACTCGTTTGCTGAAATCTCAGCAAACATTTTTTCACCAAATCTTGATGATACTTGGTGGTAATGATCAGTTCACTAAGCCTACTTGGCTGCCCAATTTTCACTCTTCTAGGTTCAAGCGTTCGTTTCCAGGAACACTTTGAATTTTTAGGTTTCACTCTGTTTTCTGCTATATAGATAGATGTGTTGAAACTCTAAATCAAACACGGTTTGTGCTAGCTCCTTGAAACTTGACCAAATGAAGTAGTTCTAAGTTCTATCTCTATGGTTTGTTTCCTCTTGAAGTACCCCATGCAGAGACTGGCGAAAAACACTTTCGTTTTAAAGGGGTTGCCAAGCTTCCAAAAAACTACTAGTTTGCTGAAATCTCAGCAAACATTTTTTCACCAAATCTTGATGATACTGGTGGTAATGATCAGTTCACTAATCCCACTTGGCTGCCCAACTTTCACTCTTCTAGGTTCAAGCGTTCGTTTCCAGTAACAGTTTGAATTTTTAGGTTTCACTCTGTTTTCTGCTATATAGATAGATGTGTTTGAAACTCTAAATCAAACACGGTTTGTGCTAGCTCCGTGATACTTGACAAAATGAAGTAGTTCTAAGTTCTATCTCTATGGTTTGTTTCCTCTTGAAGTATCCCATGCAGAGACTGGCGAAGAACACTTTCGTTTGAAAGGGTTGCCATGCTTCCAAAAAACTACTAGTTTGCTGAAATCTCAGCAAACATTTTTTCACCAAATCTTGATGATACTTGGTGGTAATGATCAGTTCACTAATCCCACTTGGCTGCCCAACTTTCAATCTTCTAGGTTCAAGCGTTCGTTTCCAGTAACACTTTGAATTTTTAGGTTTCACTCTGTTTTCTGCTATATAGATAGATGTGTTTGAAACTCTAAATCAAACACGGTTTGTGCTAGCCCCTTGAAACTTGACAAAATGAAGTAGTTCTAAGTTCTATCTGTATGGTTTGTTTCCTCTTGAAGTACCCCATGCAGAGACTGGCGAAAAACACTTTCGTTTGAAAGGGGTTGCCATGCTTCCAAAAAACTACTAGTTTGCTGAAATCTCAGCAAACATTTTTTCACCAAATCTTGATGATACTTGGTGGTAATGATCAGTTCACTAATCCCACTTGGCTGCCCAACTTTCACTCTTCTAGGTTCAAGCGTTCGTTTTCCAGTAACAGTTTGAATTTTTAGGTTTCACTCTGTTTTCTGCTATATAGATAGATGTGTTCGAAACTCTAAATCAAACACGGTTTGTGCTAGCTCCTTGAAACTTGACCAAATGAAGTAGTTCTAAGTTCTATCTCTATGGTTTGTTTCCTCTTGAAGTACACCATGCAGAGACTGGCGAAGAACACTTTCGTTTGAAAGGGGTGGCCAAGCTTCCAAAAAACTACTAGTTTGCTGAAACCTCAGCAAATATTTTTTCACCAAATCTTGATGATACTTTTTGGTAATGATCAGCTTTCACTAAGCCCACTTGGCTGCCCAACTTTCACTCTTCTAGGTTCAAGCGTTCGTTTCCAGTAACAGTTTGAATTTTTAGGTTTCACTCTGTTTTCTGCTATAGATAGATGTGTTTGAAAGTCTAAATCAAACACGGTTTGTGCTAGCTCCGTGATACTTGACAAAATGAAGTAGTTCTAAGTTCTATCTCTATGGTTTGTTTCCTCTTGAAGTACCAAATGCAGAGACTGGCGAAGAACACTTTCGTTTGAAAGGGGTTGCCAAGCTTCCAAAAAACTACTCGTTTGCTGAAATCTCAGCAACCATTTTTTCACCATATCTTGATGATACTTGGTGGTAATGATCAGTTCACTAAGCCCACTTGGCTGCCCAATTTTCACTCTTCTAGGTTCAAGCGTTCGTTTCCAGTAACACTTTGAATTTTTAGGTTTCACTCTGTTTTCTGCTATATAGATAGATGTGTTTGAAACTCTAAATCAAACACGGTTTTTGCTAGCTCCTTGAAACTTGACAAAATGAAGTAGTTCTAAGTTCTATCTCTATGGTTTGTTTCCTCTTGAAGTACACCATGCAGAAACTGGCGAAAAACACTTTCGTTTGAAAGGGGATTCCAAGCTTCCAAAAAACTACTAGTTTGCTGAAATCTCAGCAAACATTTTTTCACCAAATCTTGATGATACTTGGTGGTAATGATCAGTTCACTAATCCCACTTGGCTGCCCAACTTTCACTCTTCTAGGTTCAAGCGTTCGTTTCCAGTAACAGTTTGAATTTTTAGGTTTCACTCTGTTTTCTGCTATATAGATAGATGTGTTTGAAACTCTAAATCAAACACGGTTTGTGCTAGCTCCGTGAAACTTGACAAATGAAGTAGTTCTAAGTTCTATCTCTATGGTTTGTTTCCTCTTGAAGTACCAAATGCAGAGACTGGCGAAGAACACTTTCGTTTGAAAGGGGTTGCCAAGCTTCCAAAAAACTACTCGTTTGCTGAAATCACAGCAACCATTTTTTCACCAAATCTTGATGATACTTGGTGGTAATGATCAGTTCACTAATCCCACTTGGCTACCCAACTTTCACTCTTCTAGGTTCAAGCGTTCGTTTCCAGTAACACTTTGAATTTTTAGGTTTCACTCTGTTTTCTGCTATATAGATAGATGTGTTGAAACTCTAAATCAAACACGGTTTGTGCTAGCTCCGTGAAACTTGACAAAATGAAGTAGTTCTAAGTTCTATCTCTATGGTTTGTTTCCTCTTGAAGTACCAAATGCAGAGACTGGCGAAGAACACTTTCGTTTGAAAGGGGTTGCCAAGCTTCCAAAAACTACTCGTTTGCTGAAATCTCAGCAAACATTTTTTCACCAAATCTTGATGATACTTGGTGGTAATGATCAGTTCACTAAGCCTACTTGGCTGCCCAATTTTCACTCTTCTAGGTTCAAGCGTTCGTTTCCAGGAACACTTTGAATTTTTAGGTTTCACTCTGTTTTCTGCTATATAGATAGATGTGTTGAAACTCTAAATCAAACCGGTTTGTGCTAGCTCCTTGAAACTTGACCAAATGAAGTAGTTCTAAGTTCTATCTCTATGGTTTGTTTCCTCTTGAAGTACCCATGCAGAGACTGGCGAAAAACACTTTCGTTTTAAAGGGGTTGCCAAGCTTCCAAAAAACTACTAGTTTGCTGAAATCTCAGCAAACATTTTTCACCAAATCTTGATGATACTTGGTGGTAATGATCAGTTCACTAATCCCACTTGGCTGCCCAACTTTCACTCTTCTAGGTTCAAGCGTTCGTTTCCAGTAACAGTTTGAATTTTTAGGTTTCACTCTGTTTTCTGCTATATAGATAGATGTGTTTGAAACTCTAAATCAAACACGGTTTGTGCTAGCTCCGTGATACTTGACAAAATGAAGTAGTTCTAAGTTCTATCTCTATGGTTTGTTTCCTCTTGAAGTATCCCATGCAGAGACTGGCGAAGAACACTTTCGTTTGAAAGGGGTTGCCATGCTTCCAAAAAACTACTAGTTTGCTGAAATCTCAGCAAACATTTTTTCACCAAATCTTGATGATACTTGGTGGTAATGATCAGTTCACTAATCCCACTTGGCTGCCCAACTTTCAATCTTCTAGGTTCAAGCGTTCGTTTCCAGTAACACTTTGAATTTTTAGGTTTCACTCTGTTTTCTGCTATATAGATAGATGTGTTTGAAACTCTAAATCAAACACGGTTTGTGCTAGCCCCTTGAAACTTGACAAAATGAAGTAGTTCTAAGTTCTATCTCTATGGTTTGTTTCCTCTTGAAGTACCCCATGCAGAGACTGGCGAAAAACACTTTCTTTTGAAAGGGGTTGCCATGCTTCCAAAAAACTACTAGTTTGCTGAAATCTCAGCAAACATTTTTTCACCAAATCTTGATGATACTTGGTGGTAATGATCAGTTCACTAATCCCCACTTGGCTGCCAAACTTTCACTCTTCTAGGTTCAAGCGTTCGTTTCCAGGAACACTTTGAATTTTTAGGTTTCACTCTGTTTTCTGCTATATAGATAGATGTGTTTGAAACTCTAAATCAAACACGGTTTGTGCTAGCTCCTTGAAACTTGACCAAATGAAGTAGTTCTAAGTTCTATCTCTATGGTTTGTTTCCTCTTGAAGTACACCATGCAGAGACTGGCGAAGAACACTTTCGTTTGAAAGGGGTGGCCAAGCTTCCAAAAAACTACTAGTTTGCTGAAACCTCAGCAAACATTTTTTCACCAAATCTTGATGATACTTTTTGGTAATGATCAGTTCACTAAGCCCACTTGGCTGCCCAACTTTCACTCTTCTAGGTTCAAGCGTTCGTTTCCAGTAACAGTTTGAATTTTTAGGTTTCACTCTGTTTTCTGCTATAGATAGATGTGTTTGAAAGTCTAAATCAAACACGGTTTGTGCTAGCTCCGTGATACTTGACAAAATGAAGTAGTTCTAAGTTCTATCTCTATGGTTTGTTTCCTCTTGAAGTACCAAATGCAGAGACTGGCGAAGAACACTTTCGTTTGAAAGGGGTTGCCAAGCTTCCAAAAAACTACTCGTTTGCTGAAATCTCAGCAACCATTTTTTCACCATATCTTGATGATACTTGGTGGTAATGATCAGTTCACTAAGCCCACTTGGCTGCCCAATTTTCACTCTTCTAGGTTCAAGCGTTCGTTTCCAGTAACACTTTGAATTTTTAGGTTTCACTCTGTTTTCTGCTATATAGATAGATGTGTTTGAAACTCTAAATCAAACACGGTTTTTGCTAGCTCCTTGAAACTTGACAAATGAAGTAGTTCTAAGTTCTATCTCTATGGTTTGTTTCCTCTTGAAGTACACCATGCAGAAACTGGCGAAAAACACTTTCGTTTGAAAGGGGATTCCAAGCTTCCAAAAAACTACTAGTTTGCTGAAATCTCAGCAAACATTTTTCACCAAATCTTGATGATACTTGGTGGTAATGATCAGTTCACTAATCCCACTTGGCTGCCCAACTTTCACTCTTCTAGGTTCAAGCGTTCGTTTCCAGTAACAGTTTGAATTTTTAGGTTTCACTCTGTTTTCTGTTATATAGACCTCTAAATCAAACACGGTTTGTGCTAGCTCCGTGAAACTTGACAAAATGAAGTAGTTCTAAGTTCTATCTCTAGGGTTTGTTTCCTCTTGAAGTACCAAATGCAGAGACTGGCGAAGAACACTTTCGTTTGAAAGGGGTTGCCAAGCTTCCAAAAACCTACTCGTTTGCTGAAATCTCATCAACCATTTTTTCACCATATCTTGATGATACTTGGTGGTAATGATCAGTTCACTAAGCCCACTTGGCTGCCCAATTTTCACTCTTCTAGGTTCAAGCGTTCGTTTCCAGTAACACTTTGAATTTTAGGTTTCACTCTGTTTTCTGCTATATAGATAGATGTGTTGAAACTCTAAATCAAACACGGTTTGTGCTAGCTCCTTGAAACTTGACCAAATGAAGTAGTTCTAAGTTCTATCTCTATGGTTTGTTTCCTCTTGAAGTACCCCATGCAGAGACTGGCGAAAAACACTTTCGTTTGAAAGGGGTTGCCAAGCTTCCAAAAAACTACTAGTTTGCTGAAATCTCAGCAAACATTTTTTCACCAAATCTTGATGATACTTGGTGGCAATGATCAGTTCACTAAGCCCACTTGGCGGCCCAACTTTCACTCTTCTAGGTTCAAGCGTTCGTTTCCAGTAACAGTTTGAATTTTTAGGTTTCACTCTGTTTTCTGCTATATAGATAGATGTGTTTGAAACTCTAAATCAAACACGGTTTGTGCTAGCTCCGTGAAACTTGACAAAATGAAGTAGTTCTAAGTTCTAGCTCTATGGTTTGTTTCCTCTTGAAGTACCAAATGCAGAGACTGGCGAAGAACACTTTCGTTTGAAAGGGGTTGCCAAGCTTCCAAAAACCTACTCGTTTGCTGAAATCTCAGCAACCATTTTTTCACCATATCTTGATGATACTTGGTGGTAATGATCAGTTCACTAAGCCCACTTGGCTGCCCAATTTTCACTCTTCTAGGTTCAAGCGTTCGTTTCCAGTAACACTTTGAATTTTTAGGTTTCACTCTGTTTTCTGCTATATAGATAGATGTGTTGAAACTCTAAATCAAACACGGTTTGTGCTAGCTCCTTGAAACTTGACCAAATGAAGTAGTTCTAAGTTCTATCTCTATGGTTTGTTTCCTCTTGAAGTAGCCCATGCAGAGACTGGCGAAAAACACTTTCGTTTGAAAGGGGTTGCCAAGCTTCCAAAAAACTACTAGTTTGCTGAAATCTCAGCAAACATTTTTTCACCAAATCTTGATGATACTTGGTGGCAATGATCAGTTCACTAAGCCCACTTGCTGCCCAACTTTCACCCTTCTAGGTTCAAGCGTTCGTTTCCAGTAACAGTTTGAATTTTTAGGTTTCACTCTGTTTTCTGCTATATAGATAGATGTGTTTGAAACTCTAAATCAAACACGGTTTGTGCTAGCTCCGTGAAACTTGACAAAATGAAGTAGTTCTAAGTTCTAGCTCTATGGTTTGTTTCCTCTTGAAGTACCAAATGCAGAGACTGGCGAAGAACACTTTCGTTTGAAAGGGTTGCCAAGCTTCCAAAAAACTACTCGTTTGCTGAAATCTCAGCAAACATTTTTCACCAAATGTTGATGATACTTGGTGGTAATGATCAGTTCACTAAGCCCACTTGGCTGCCCAATTTTCACTCTTCTAGGTTCAAGCGTTCGTTTCCAGTAACACTTTGAATTTTTAGGTTTCACTCTGTTTTCTGCTATATAGATAGATGTGTTTGAAACTCTAAATCAAACATGGTTTGTGCTAGCTCCTTGAAACTTGACAAAATGAAGTAGTTCTAAGTTCTATCTCTATGGTTTGTTTCCTCTTGAAGTACCCCATGCAGAGACTGGCGAAAAACACTTTCGTTTGAAAGGGGTTGCCATGCTTCCAAAAAAGTAATAGTTTGCTGAAATCTCAGCAAATATTTTTTTCACCAAATCTTGATGATACGTGGTGGTAATGATCAGTTCACTAATCCCACTTGGCTGCCCAACTTTCACTCTTCTAGGTTCAAGCGTTCGTTTCCAGTAACAGTTTGAATTTTTAGGTTTCACTCTGTTTTCTGCTATATAGATAGATGTGTTTGAAACTCTAAATCAAACACGGTTTGTGCTAGCTCCGTGAAACTTGACAAAATGAAGTAGTTCTAAGTTCTATCTCTATGGTTTGTTTCCTCTTGAAGTACCAAATGCAGAGACTGGCGAAGAACACTTTCGTTTGAAAGGGGTTGCCAAGCTTCCAAAAAACTACTCGTTTGCTGAAATCTCAGCAACCATTTTTTCACCATATCTTGATGATACTTGGTGGTAATGATCAGTTCACTAATCCCACTTGGCTGCCCAACTTTCACTCTTCTAGGTTCAAGCGTTCGTTTCCAGTAACATTTTGAATTTTTAGGTTTCACTCTGTTTTCTGCTATATAGATAGATGTGTTGAAACTCTAAATCAAACACGGTTTGTGCTAGCTCCGTGAAACTTGACCAAATGAAGTAGTTCTAAGTTCTATCTCTATGGTTTGTTTCCTCTTGAAGTACCAAATGCAGAGACTGGCGAAGAACACTTTCGTTTGAAAGGGGTTGCCAAGCTTCCAAAAAACTACTCGTTTGCCTGAAATCTCAGCAAACATTTTTTCACCAAATCTTGATGATACTTGGTGGTAATGATCAGTTCACTAAGCCTACTTGGCTGC
>NW_027518018.1:0-37539 GCF_048772815.1 Callospermophilus lateralis | reverse complement strand
AAAGAGCTACTACAAACCATGTTGGATTTAGAGTTCCAAATTCATCAATCTATATATGAGAGAACAGAGGGAAACCTAAATTTAAAAACTGCTACTGTAGAAGAACGTTTCAACCTAGAAGAAGAAAGTTTGGTGAGCCAAGTGGGATTTGTGTACTGATCATTACCACCAAGTATCATCAAGATTGGGTTAAAAAATATTTGCTGGTATTTCGGAAACTTGTTATTTCTTATAAGCTTGGCAACCCATCTCAATGAAAGTGCTTTCCACCGTCTGTGACTAGGGCTACTTGAAGAGTAAACAAACCATAGAGACAAAACTGAGAACTCCTTTATTTTGTCAAGTTTCAAAGAGATACTACAAACCATGTTGGATTTAGAGTTTCAAATTTATCAATCTATATAAGAGAGAACAGAGGGAAACCTAAATATAAAAACTGCTACTGTAGACGAACACTTCATCCTAGAAAAACAAAATTTGGTGAGCCAATTGGGATTTGTGTACTGATCATTACCACCAAGTACCATCAAGATTGGGTGAAAAAATATTTGCTGGTATTTCGGAAACTCGTTATTTCTTAGAAGCTTGGCAACCCCTCTCAATGAAATTGCTTTTCCACAGTCTGTGCCTAGGGCTACTTGAAGAGGAAACAAACCATAGAGACAAAATTGAGAACTCCTTTATTTTGTCAGGTTTCAAAGAGCTACTACAATCCATGTTGGATTTAGAGTTCCAAATTCATCTATCTATATAGGAGAGAACAGAGGGAAACCTAAATATATAAACTGCTACTGTAGACGAACGCTTCAACCTAGAAGAACAAAATGTGGTGAGCCAAGTGGGATTTGTGTACTGATCACTACCACCAAGTATCATCAAGATTGGGTGAAAAAATATTAGCTGGTATTTCGGAAACTCGTTATTTCTTAGAAGCTTGGCAACCAATCTCAATGAAAGTGCTTTCCACAGTCTGTGCCTAGGTCTACTTAAAGAGGAAACAAACCATAGAGACAAAACTGAGAACTCCTTCATTTTGTCAAGTTTCAAAGAGCTACTACAAACCATGCTGGATTTAGAGTTCCAAATTCATCTATCTATATAGTAGAGAACAGAGGGAAATCTAAATATAAAAACTGCTACTGTAGACGAAAGCTTCAACCTAGAAGAACAAAATTTGGTGAGCCAAGTGGGATTTGTGTACTGATCATTACCACCAAGTATCATCAAGATTGGGTGAAAAAATATTTGATGGTATTTCGGAAACTCGTTATTTCTTAGAAGCTTGGCAACCCCTCTCAATGAAAATGCTTTTCCACAGTCTGTGCCTAGGGCTACTTGAAGAGGAAACAAACCATAGAGACAAATCTGAGAACTCCTTTATTTTGTCAAGTTTCAAAGAGCTACTACAAACCATGTTGGATTTAGAGTTCCAAATTCATCTATCTATATAGGAGAGAACAGAGGGAAACCTAAATATAAAAACTGCTACTGTAGACGAACGCTTCAACTTAGAAGAACAAAGTTTGGTAAGCCAAGTGGGAATTGTGTACTGATCATTACCACCAAGTATCATCAAATTTGGGTGAAAAAATATTTGCTGGTATTTCGGAAACTCGTTATTTCTTAGAAGTTTGGCAACCCCTCTCAATGAAAATGCTTTTCCACAGTCTGTTCCTAGGGCTACTTGAAGAGGAAACAAACCATAGAGACAAAACAGGGAATTTCTTTATTTTGTAAAGTTTCAAAGAGCTACTACAAACCATGCTGGATTTAGAGTTCCAAATTCATCTATATATATAGGAGATAACAGAGGGGAACGAAATATAAAAACTGCTACTGTAGACGAATGCTTCATCCTAGAAGAACAAAATTTGGTGAGCCAAGTGGGATTTGAGTACTGATAATTACCACCAAGTATCAAAAAGATTGGGTGAAAAAATATTTGCTGGTATTTCGGAAACTCGTAATTTCTTAGAAGCTTGGCAAACCCTCTCAGTGAAAGTGCTTTTCCACAGTGTGTGCCTAGGGCTACTTGAAGAGGAACCAAACCATAGAGACAAAACTGAGAACTCCTTTATTTTGTCAAGTTTCAAGGAGCTACTACAAAGCATGTTGGATTTAGAGTTCCAAATTCATCTATCTATATAGGAGAGAACAGAGGGAAACCTAAATATAAAAACTGCTACTGTAGACGAACGCTTCAACCTAGAAGAACAAAATTTGGTAAGCCACGTGGGATTTGTGTACTGATCATTACCACCAAGTATCATCAAGATTGGGTGAAAAAATATTTGCTGGTATTTCGGAAACTCGTTATTTCTTAGAAGCTTGGGAACCCCTCTCAATTAAAGTGCTTTCCACAGTCTGTGCCTTGGGCTACTTGAAGAGGAAACAAACCATAGCGACAAAACTGAGAACTCCTTTATTTTGTCAAGTTTCAAAGAGCTACTACAAACCATGTTGGATTTAGAGTTCCAAATTCATCTTTCTATATAGGAGAGAACAGAGGGAAACCTAAATATAAAAACTGCTACTGTCGACGAACGCTTCAACCTAGAAAAACAAAATTTGGTGAGCCAAGTGGGATTTGTGTACTGATCATTAGCAACAAGTATCATAAAGATTGGGTGAAAAAATATTTGCTGGTATTTCGGAAACTCGTTATTTCTTAGAAGCTTTGCAACCCCTCTCAATGAAAATGATTTTCCACATTCTGTGGCTAGGGCTATGTGAAGAGGAAAGAAACCATAGAGACAAATCTGAGAACTCCATTATTTTGTCAAGTTTCAAAGAGCTACTACAAACCATTTTGGATTTAGAGTTCCAAATTCATCTATCTATATAGGAGAGAACAGAGGGAAACCTAAATGTAAAAATTGCTACTGTAGACGAAGGCTTCAACTTAGAAAACAAAATTTGGTAAGCCAAGTGGGAATTGTGTACTGATCATTACCACGAAGTATCATCAAATTTGGGTGAAAAAATATTTGCTGGTATTTCGGAAACTCGTTATTTCTTAGAAGCTTGGCAAACCCTCTCAATGAAAGTGCTTTTCCACATCTGTGCCTAGGGCTACATGAAGAGGAAACAAACCATAGAGACAAAACAGGGAATTTCTTTATTTTGTCAAGTTTCAAAGAGCTACTACAAACCATGCTGGATTTAGAGTTCCAAATTCATCTATCTATATAGGAGAGAACAGAGGGGAACGAAATATAAAAACTGCTACTGTAGACGAATGCTTGATCCTAGAAGAACAAAATTTGGTGAGCCAAGTGGGATTTGGGTACTGATCATTACCACCAAGTATCATCAAGATTCGGTGAAAAAATATTTGCTGGTATTTCGAAAACTCGTAATTTCTTAGAAGCTTGGCAAACCCTCTCAGTGAAAGTGCTTTTCCACAGTCTGTGCCTAGGGCTACTTGAAGAGGAACCAAACCATAGAGACAAAACTGAGAACTCCTTTATTTTGTCAAGTTTCAAGGAGCTACTACAAAGCATGTTGGATTTAGAGTTCCAAATTCATCTATCTATATAGGAGAGAACAGAGGGAAACCTAAATATAAAAACTGCTACTGTAGACGAACGCTTCAACCTAGAAGAACAAAATTTGGTAAGCCACGTGGGATTTGTGTACTGATCATTACCACCAAGTATCATCAAGTTTGGGTGAAAAAATATTTGCTGGTATTTCGGAAACTCGTTATTTCTTAGAAGCTTGGCAACCCCTCTCAATGAAAGTGCTTTTCCACAGTCTGTGCCTAGGGCTACTTGAAGAGGAAACACACCATAGAGACAAAACTGAGAACTCCTTTATTTTGTCAAGTTTCAAAGAGCTACTACAAACCATGTTGGATTTAGAGTTCCAAATTCATCTATCTATATAGAAGAGAACGGAGAGAAACCTAAATATAAAAACTGCTACTGTAGACGAACGCTTCAACCTAGAAGAACAAAATATGGTGAGCCAAATGGGATTTGTGTACTGATCATTACCACCAAGTTTCAACAAGATTGTGTGAAAAAATATTTGCTGGTATTTCGGAAACTCGTTATTTCTTAGAAGTTTGGCAACCCATCTCAATGAAAGTGATTTCCTCAGTCTGTGCCTAGGTCTACTTTAAGAGGAAACAAACCATAGAGACAAAACTGAGAACTCCTTTATTTTGTCAAGTTTCAAAGAGCTACTACAAACCATGTTGGATTTAGAGTTCCAAATTCATCTATCTATATAGGAGAGAACAGAGGGAAACCTAAATATAAAAACTGCTACTGTAGACGAAAGCTTCAACCTAGAAGAACAAAATTTGGTGAGCCAAGTGGGATTTGGGTACTGATCATTACCACCAAGTATTATCAAGATTGGGTGAAAAAATATTTGCTGGTATTTCGGAAACTCGTTATTTCTTAGAAGCTTGGCAACCAATCTCAATGAAAGTGCTTTCCGCAGTCTGTGCCTAGGGCTACTTTAAGAGGAAACAAACCATAGAGACAAAACAGGGAATTTCTTTATTTTGTCAAGTTTCAAAGAGCTACTACAAACCATGCTGGATTTAGAATTCCAAATTCATCTATCTATATAGGAGAGAACAGAGGGGAACAAAATATAAAAACTGCTACTGTAGACGAATGCTTGATCCTAGAAGAACAAAATTTGGTGAGCCAAGTGGGAATTGTGTACTGATCATTACCACCAAGTATCATCAAATTTGGGTGAAAAAATATTTGCTGGTATTTCGTAAACTCGTTATTTCTTAGAAGCTTGGCAACCCCTCTCAATGAAAATGCTTTTCCACAGTCTGTGCCTAGGGCTATGTGAAGAGGAAACAAACCATAGAGACAAATCTGAGAACTCCTTTATTTTGTCAAGTTTCAAAGAGCTACTAAAAACCATGTTGGATTTAGAGTTCCAAATTCATCTATCTATATAGGAGAGAACAGAGGGAAACCTAAATATAAAAACTGCTACTGTAGACGAACGCTTCAACTTAGAAGAACAAAGTTTGGTAAGCCAAGTGGGAATTGTGTACTGATCATTACCACCAAGTATCATCAAATTTGGGTGAAAAAATATTTGCTGGTATTTCGGAAACTCGTTATTTCTTAGAAGTTTGGCAACCCCTCTCAATGAAAGTGCTTTTCCACAGTCTGTGCCTAGGGCTACTTGAAGAGGAAACAAACCATAGAGACAAAACAGGGAATTTCTTTATTTTGTCAAGTTTCAAAGAGCTACTACAAACCATGCTGGATTTAGAGTTCCAAATTCATCTATCTATATAGGAGATAACAGAGGGGAACGAAATATAAAAACTGCTACTGTAGACGAATGCTTCATCCTAGAAGAACAAAATTTGGTGAGCCAAGTGGGATTTGAGTACTGATAATTACCACCAAGTATCAAAAAGATTGGGTGAAAAAATATTTGCTGGAATTTCGGAAACTCGTAATTTCTTAGAAGCTTGGCAAACCCTCTCAGTGAAAGTGCTTTTCCACAGTGTGTGCCTAGGGCTACTTGAAGAGGAAACAAACCATAGAGACAAAACTGAGAACTCCTTTATTTTGTCAAGTTTCAAGGAGCTACTACAAAGCATGTTGGATTTAGAGTTCCAAATTCATCTATCTATATAGGAGAGAACAGAGGGAAACCTAAATATAAAAACTGCTACTGTAGACGAACGCTTCAACCTAGAAGAACAAAATTTGGTAAGCCACGTGGGATTTGTGTACTGATCATTACCACCAAGTATCATCAAGATTGGGTGAAAAAATATTTGCTGGTATTTCAGAAACTCGTTATTTCTTAGAAGCTTGGCAACCAATCTCAATGAAAGTGCTTTCCGCAGTCTGTGCCTAGGGCTACTTTAAGAGGAAACAAACCATAGAGACAAAACTGAGAACTCCTTTATTTTGTCAAGTTTCAAAGAGGTACTACAAACCATGTTGGATTTAGAGTTCCAAATTCATCTATCTATATAGGAGAGAACAGAGGGAAACCTAAATATAAAAACTGCTACTGTAGACGAACGCTTCAACCTAGAAGAACAAAATTTGGTGAGCCAAGTGGGATTTGTGTACTGATCATTACCACCAAGTATCATCAAGATTGGGTGAAAAAATATTTGATAGTATTTCGGAAACTCGTTATTTCTTAGAAGCTTGGCAACCCCTCTCAATGAAAATGCTTTTCCACAGTCTGTGCCTAGGGCTACTTGAAGAGGAAACAAACCATAGAGACAAAACAGGGAATTTCTTTATTTTGTCAAGTTTCAAAGAGCTACTACAAACCATGCTGGATTTAGAGTTCCAAATTCATCTATCTATATAGGAGATAACAGAGGGGAACGAAATATAAAAACTGCTACTGTAGACGAATGCTTCATCCTAGAAGAACAAAATTTGGTGAGCCAAGTGGGATTTGAGTACTGATAATTACCACCAAGTATCAAAAAGATTGGGTGAAAAAATATTTGCTGGAATTTCGGAAACTCGTAATTTCTTAGAAGCTTGGCAAACCCTCTCAGTGAAAGTGCTTTTCCACAGTGTGTGCCTAGGGCTACTTGAAGAGGAAACAAACCATAGAGACAAAACTGAGAACTCCTTTATTTTGTCAAGTTTCAAGGAGCTACTACAAAGCATGTTGGATTTAGAGTTCCAAATTCATCTATCTATATAGGAGAGAACAGAGGGAAACCTAAATATAAAAACTGCTACTGTAGACGAACGCTTCAACCTAGAAGAACAAAATTTGGTAAGCCACGTGGGATTTGTGTACTGATCATTACCACCAAGTATCATCAAGATTGGGTGAAAAAATATTTGCTGGTATTTCAGAAACTCGTTATTTCTTAGAAGCTTGGCAACCAATCTCAATGAAAGTGCTTTCCGCAGTCTGTGCCTAGGGCTACTTTAAGAGGAAACAAACCATAGAGACAAAACTGAGAACTCCTTTATTTTGTCAAGTTTCAAAGAGGTACTACAAACCATGTTGGATTTAGAGTTCCAAATTCATCTATCTATATAGGAGAGAACAGAGGGAAACCTAAATATAAAAACTGCTACTGTAGACGAACGCTTCAACCTAGAAGAACAAAATTTGGTGAGCCAAGTGGGATTTGTGTACTGATCATTACCACCAAGTATCATCAAGATTGGGTGAAAAAATATTTGATAGTATTTCGGAAACTCGTTATTTCTTAGAAGCTTGGCAACCCCTCTCAATGAAAATGCTTTTCCACAGTCTGTGCCTAGGGCTATGTGAAGAGGAAACAAACCATAGAGAAAAATCTGAGAACTCCTTTATTTTGTCAAGTTTCAAAGAGCTACTACAAACCATGTTGGATTTAGAGTTCCAAATTCATCTATCTATATAGGAGAGAACAGAGGGAAACCTAAATATAAAAACTGCTACTGTAGACGAACGCTTCAACTTAGAAAACAAAATTTGGTAAGCCAAGTGGGATTTGGGTACTGATCATTACCACCAAGTATCATCAAGATTGGGTCAAAAAATATTTGGTGGTATTTCGGAAACTCGTAATTTCTTAGAAGCTTGGCAAACCCTCTCAGTGAAAGTGCTTTTCCACAGTCTGTGCATAGGGCTACTTGAACAGGAACCAAACCATAGAGACAAAACTGAGAACACCTTTATTTTGTCAAGTTTCAAGGAGCTACTACAAAGCATGTTGGATTTAGAGTTCCAAATTCATCTATCTATATAGGAGATAACAGAGGGAAACCTAAATATAAAAACTGCTACTGTAGACGAACGCTTCAACCTAGAAGAACAAAATATGGTGAGCCAAGTGGGATTTGTGTACTGATCATTACCACCAAGTATCAACAAGATTTTGTGAAAAAATATTTGCTGGTATTTCAGAAACTCGTTATTTCTTAGAATTTTGGCAACCCATCTCAATGAAAGTGATTTCCACAGTCTGTGCCTAGGTCTACTTTAAGAGGAAACAAACCATAGAGACAAAACTGAGAACTCCTTAATTTTGTCAAGTTTCAAAGAGCTACTACAAACCATGTTGGATTTAGAGTTCCAAATTCACCTATCTATATAGGAGAGAACAGAGGGAAACCTAAATATAAAAACTGCTACTGTAGACGAAAGCTTCATCCTAGAAGAACAAAATTTGGTGAGCCAAGTGGGATTTGTGTACTGATCATTACCACCAAGTATTATCAAGATTGGGTGAAAAAATATTTGGTGGTATTTCGGAAACTCGTTATTTCATATAAGCTTGGCAACCCCTCTCAATGAAAATGCTTTCCACAGTCTGTCCTAGGGCTTTGAAGAAAAAACAAACCATATAGACAAAACTGAGAACTCCTTTATTTTGTCAAGTTTCAAAGATGTACTACAAACCATGTTGGATTTAGAGTTCCAAATTCATCTATCTATATATCAGAGAATCGAGGGAAACCTAGATATAAAAACTGCTACTGTAGACGAACGCTTCAACCTAGAAGAACAAAATTTGGTGAGCCAAGTGGAATTTGTGTACTGATCATTACCACCAAGTATCATCAAAATTGGGTGAAAAAATATTTGCTGGTATTTCGGAAACTCGTTATTTCTTTGAAGTTTGGCAACCCCTCTCAATGAAAATGATTTTCCACAGTCTGTGGCTAGGGCTATGTGAAGAGGAAAGAAACCATAGAGACAAATCTGAGAACTCCATTATTTGGTCAAGTTTCAAAGAGCTACTACAAACCATGTTGGATTTAGAGTTCCAAATTCATCTATCTATATAGGAGAGAACAGAGAGAAACCTAAATATAAAAACTGCTACTGTAGACGAACGCTTCAACCTAGTAGAACAAAATTTGGTGAGCCAAGTGGGATTTGTGTACTGATCATTACCACCAAGTATCAACTAGATTGTGTGAAAAAATATTTGCTGGTATTTCGGAAACTCGTTATTTCTTAGAAGCTTGGCAACCCATCTCAATGAAAGTGCTTTCCACAGTCTGTGCCTAGGGCTACTTTAAGAGGAAACAAACCATAGAGACAAAACTGAGAACTCCTTTATTTTGTCAAATTTCAAAGAGCTACTACAAACCATGTTGGATTTAGAGTTCCAAATTCATCTATCTATATAGGAGAGAACAGAGAGAAACCTAAATATAAAAACTGCTACTGTAGACGAACACTTCAACCTAGAAGAACTAAATTTGGTAAGCCAAGTGGGATTTGTGTACTGATCATTACCACCAAGTATCATCAAGATTGGGTGAAATAATATTTGCTGGTATTTCGGAAACTCTTTCTTTATTAGAAGCTTGGCAACCCCTCTCAATGAAAGTGCTTTTACACAGTCTGTGCCTAGGGCTACTTGAAGAGGAAACAAACCATAGAGACAAATCTGAGAACTCCTTTATTTTGTCAAGTTTCAAAGAGCTACTACAAACCATGTTGGATTTAGAGTTCCAAATTCATCTTTCTATATAGGAGAGAACAGAGAGAAACCTAAACATAAAAACTGCTAATGTAGATGAACGCTTCACCTAGAAGAACAAAATTTGGTGAGCCAAGTGGGATTTGTGTACTGATCATTACCACCAAGTATCAACAATATTGTGTGAAAAAATATTTGCTGGTATTTCGGAAACTCGTTATTTCTTAGAAGCTTGGCAACCCATCTCAATGAAAGGGCTTTCCAGAGTCTGTGCTAGGGCTACTTTAAGAAGAAACAAACCATAGAGACAAAACTGAGAACTCCTTTATTTTGTCAAGTTTCAAGGAGCTACTACAAAGCATGTTGGATTTAGAGTTCCAAATTCATCTATCAATATAGGAGAGAACAGAGGGAAACCTAAATATAAAAACTGCTACTGTAGACGAACGCTTCAACCTAGAAGAAGAAAATTTGGTAAGCCAAGTGGGATTTGTGTACTGATCATTGCCACCAAGTATCATCAAGTTTGGGTGAAAAAATATTTGCTGGTATTTCGGAAACTCGTTATTTCTTAGAAGCTTGGAAACCCCTCTCAATGAAAGTGCTTTTCCACAGTCTGTGCCTCGGGCTACTAGAAGAGGAAACAAACCATAGAGACAAAATTGAGAACTCCTTTATTTTGTCAAGTTTCAAAGAGCTACTACAATCCATGTTGGATTTAGAGTTCCAAATTCATCTATCTATATAGGAGAGAACAGAGGGACACCTAAATATAAAAACTGCTACGGTAGACGAACGCTTCAAAATAGAAGAACAAAATTTGGTGAGCAAAGTGGGATTTGTGTACTGATCATTACCACCAAGTATCAACTAGATTGGGTGAAAAAATATTTGCTGGTATTTCGGAAACTCGTTATTTCTTAGAAGCTTGGCAACCCATCTCAATGCAATTGCTTTCCACAGTCTGTGCCTAGGGCTACTTTAAGAGGAAGCAAACCATAGAGACAAAACTGAGAACTCCTTTATTTTGTCAAGTTTCAAAGAGCTACTACATACCATGTTGGATTTCGAGTTCCAAATTCATCTATCTATATAGGAGAGAACAGAGGGAAACCTAAATATAAAAACTGCTACTGTAGACGAAAGCTTCAAACTAGAAGTACAAAATTTCGTGAGCCAAGTGGGATTTGTGTACTGATCGTTACCACCAAGAATCATCAAATTTGGGTGAAAAAAATATTTGCTGGTATTTCGGAAACTCGTTATTTCTTAGAAGCTTGGCAACCCCTCTCAATGAAAGTGCTTTTCCACAGTCTGTGCCTAGGGCTACTTGAGGAGGAAACAAACCATAGAGACAAAACTGAGAACTCCTTTATTTTGTCAAGTTTCAAAGAGCTACTACAAACCATGTTGGATTTAGAGTTCCAAATTCATCTATCTATATAGGAGAGAACAGATGAACCTAAATATAAAAACTGCTACTGTAGACGAACGCTTCAACCTAGATGAACAAAATTTGGTATGCCAAGTGGGATTTGTGTACTGATCATTACCACCAAGTATCATCAAGATTGGGTTAAAAAATATTTGATGGTATTTTGGAAACTCGTAATTTCTTTGAAGCTTGGCAACCCCTCTCAATGAAAGTGCTTTTCCACAGTATGTGCCTAGGGCTACTTGAAGAGGAAACAAACCATAGAGACAAAACTGAGAACTCCTTTATTTTGTCAAGTTTCAAGGAGCTACTACAAAGCATGTTGGATTTAGAGTTCCAAATTCATCTATCAATATAGGAGAGAACAGAGGGAAACCTAAATATAAAAACTGCTACTGTAGACGAACGCTTCAACCTAGAAGACCAAAATTTGGTGAGCCAAGTGGGATTTGTGTACTGATCATTACCACCAAGTATCAACAAGATTGTGTGAAAAAATATTTGCTGGTATTTCGGAAACTCGTTATTTCTTAGTAGCTTGGCAACCCATCTCAATGAAAGTGCTTTCCACAGTCTGTGCCTAGGGCTACTTTAAGGGGAAACAAACCATAGAGACAAAACTGAGAACTCCTTTATTTTGTCAAGTTTCAAAGAGCTACTACAAACCATGTTGGATTTAGAGTTCCAAATTCATCTATCTATATAGGAGAGAACCGAGGGAAACTTAAATATAAAAACTGCTACTGTAGACGAACGCTTCAACCTAGAAGAACAAAATTTCGTGAGCCAAGTGGGAATTGTGTACTGATCATTACCACCAAGAATCATCAAATTTGGGTGAAAAAATATTTGCTTCTATTTCGAAACTCGTTATTTCTTAGAAGCTTGGCAACCCCTCTCAATGAAAGTGCTTTCCACAGTCTGTGCCTAGGGCTACTTTAAGAGGAAACAAACCATAGAGACAAAACTGAGAACTCCTTTATTTTGTCAAGTTTCTAAGAGCTACTACAAACCATGTTGGATTTAGAGTTCCAAATTCATCTATCTAAATACGAGAGAAGAAAGGGAAACCTAAATATAAAAACTGCTACTGTAGACGAAAGCTTCAAACTAGAAGAAGAAAATTTCGTGAGCTAAGTGGGATTTGCGTACTGATCGTTACCACCAAGAATCATCAAATTTGGGTGAAAAAATATTTGCTGGTATTTCGGAAACTCGTTATTTCTTAGAAGCTTGGAAACCCCTCTCAATGAAAGTGCTTTTCCACAGTCTGTGCCTCGGGCTACTTGAAGAGGAAACAAACCATAGAGACAAAATTGAGAACTCCTTTATTTTGTCAAGTTTCAAAGAGCTACTACAATCCATGTTGGATTTAGAGTTCCAAATTCATCTATCTATATAGGAGAGAACAGAGGGAGACCTAAATATAAAAACTGCTATGGTAGACGAACGCTTCAAAATAGAAGAACAAAATTTGGTGAGCAAAGTGGGATTTGTGTACTGATCATTACCACCAAGTATCAACTAGATTGGGTGAAAAAATATTTGCTGGTATTTCAGAAACTCGTTATTTCTTAGTAGCTTGGCAACGCATCTCAATGCAAGTGCTTTCCACAGTCTGTGCCTAGGGCTACTTTAAGAGGAAACAAACCATAGAGACAAAACTGAGAACTCCTTTATTTTGTCAAGTTTCAAAGAGCTACTACATACATGTTGGATTTCGAGTTCCAAATTCATCTATCTATATAGGAGAGAACAGAGGGAAACCTAAATATAAAAACTGCTACTGTAGACGAAAGCTTCAAACTAGAAGTACAAAATTTCGTGAGCCAAGTGGGATTTGTGTACTGATCGTTACCACCAAGAATCATCAAGATTGGGTGAAAAAAATATTTGCTGGTATTTCGGAAACTCGTTATTTCTTAGAAGCTTGGCAACCCCTCTCAATGAAAGTGCTTTTCCACAGTCTGTGCCTAGGGCTACTTGAGGAGGAAACAAACCATAGAGACAAAACTGAGAACTCCTTTATTTTGTCAAGTTTCAAAGAGCTACTACAAACCATGTTGGATTTAGAGTTCCAAATTCATCTATCTATATAGGAGAGAACAGATGAACCTAAATATAAAAACTGCTACTGTAGACGAACGCTTCAACCTAGAAGAACAAAATTTGGTGAGCCAAGTGGGATTTGTGTACTGATCATTAGCACCAAGTATCATCAAGATTGGGTGAAAAAATATTTGCTGGTATTTCGGAAACTGGTAATTTCTTACAAGCTTGGCAACACCTCTCAATGAAAGTGCTTTTCCACAGTCTCTGCCTAGGGCTACTTGAAGAGGAAACAAACCATAGAGACAAAACTGAGAACTCCTTTATTTTGTCAAGTTTCAAAGAGCTACTACAAACCATGTTGGATTTAGAGTTCCAAATTCATCTATCTATATGGGAGAGAACAGAGGGAAACCTAAATATAAAAACTGCAACTGTAGACGAACGCTTCAACCTAGAAGAACAAAATTTGGTGAGCCAAGTGGGATTTGTGTACTGATCATTACCACCAAGTATCATCAAGATTGGGTGAAAAAATCTTTGCTGGTATTTCGGAAACTCGTTATTTCTTGAAGCTTGGCAACCCATCTCAATGAAAGTGCTTTCCACAGTCTGTGCCTAAAGCTACTTGAAGAGGAAACAATCCATAGAGACAAAACTGAGAACTCCTTTATTTTGTCAAGTTTCAAAGAGCTACTGCAAACCATGTTGGATTTAGAGTTCCAAATTCATCTATCTAAATACGAGAGAACAAAGGGAAACCTAAATATAAAAACTGCTACTGTAGACGAAAGCTTCAAACTAGAAGAACAAAATTTCGTGAGCCAAGTGGGATTTGTGTACTGATCATTACCACCAAGAATCATCAAATTTGGGTGAAAAAATATTTGCTGTTTTTTCGAAACTCGTTATTTCTTAGAAGCTTGGCAACCCCTCTCAATGAAAGTGCTTTTCCACAGTCTGTGCGTAGGGCTACTTGAAGAGGAAACAAACCATAGAGACAAAACTGAGAACTCCTTTATTTTGTCAAGTTTCAAAGAGCTACTACAAACCATGTTGGATTTAGAGTTCCAAATACATCTTTCTATATAGGAGAGAACAGAGGGAAACCTAAATATAAAAACTGCTACTGTAGACGAACGCTTCAACCTAGAAGAACAAAATTTGGTGGGCCAAGTGGGATTTGTGTACTGATCATTAGCTCCAAGTATCATCAAGATTGGGTGAAAAAATGTTTGCTGGTATTTCGGAAGCTCGTTATTTCTTAGAAGCTTGGCAACCCCTCTCAATGAAAGTGCTTTTCCACAGTCTGTGCCTAGGGCTACTTGAAGAGGAAACAAACCATAGAGACAAAACTGAGAACTCCTTTATTTTGTCAAGTTTCAAAGAGCTACTACAAACCATGTTGGATTTAGAGTTCCAAATTCATCTATCTATATAGGAGAGAACCGAGGGAAACTTAAATATAAAAACTGCTACTGTAGACGAACGCTTCAACCTAGAAGAACAAAATTTGGTAAGCCAAGTGGGATTTGTGTACTGATCATTACCACCAAGTATCATCAAGATTGGGTGAAAAAATATTTGCTGGTATTTCGGAAACTCGTTACTTCTTAGAAGCTTGGCAACCCCTCTCAATGAAAGTGCTTTTCCACAGTCTGTGCCTAGGGCTACTTGAAGAGGAAACAAACCATAGAGACAAATCTGAGACCTCCTTTATTTTGTCAAGTTCCAAATAGCTACTACAAACCATGTTGGATTTAGAGTTCCAAATTCATCTATCTATATATGAGAGAACAGAGTGAAACCTAAATATAAAAACTGCTACTGTAGACGAACGCTTCAACCTAGAAGAACAAATTTGGTGAGCCAAGTGGGATTTGTGTACTGATCATTACCACCAAGTATCATCAAGATTGGGTGAAAAAATATTTGCTGGTATTTCGGAAACTCGTTATTTCTTAGAAGCTTGGGAACCCCTCTCAATTAAAGTGCTTTTCCACAGTCTGTGCCTAGGGCTACTTGAAGAGGAAACAAACCATAGCGACAAAACTGAGAACTCCTTTATTTTGTCAAGTTTCAAAGAGCTACTACAAACCATGTTGGATTTAGAGTTCCAAATTCATCTTTCTATGTAGGAGAGAACAGAGGGAAACCTAAATATAAAAACTGCTACTGTAGACGAACACTTCAACTTAGAAGAACAAAATTTGGTGAGCCAAGTGGTATTTGTGTACTGATCATTAGCACCAAGTATCATCAAGATTGGGTGAAAAAATATTTGCTGGTATTTCGGAAACTCGTAATTTCTTAGAAGCTTGGCAACACCTCTCAATGAAAGTGCTTTTCCACAGTCTGTGCCTAGGGCTACTTGAAGAGGAAACAAACCATAGAGACAAAACTGAGAACTCCTTTATTTTGTCAAGTTTCAAAGAGCTACTACAAACCATGTTGGATTTAGAGTTCCAAATTCATCTATCTATATGGGAGAGAAGAGAGGAAAACCTAAATATAAAAACTGCTACTGTAGACGAACGCTTCAACCTAGAAGAACAAAATTTGGTGAGCCAAGTGGGATTTGTGTACTGATCATTACCACCAAGTATCATCAAGAATTGGTGAAAAAACATTTGCTGGTATTTCGGAAACTCGTTATTTCTTAGAAGATTGGCAACCAATCTCAATGAAAGTGCTTTCCACAGTCTGTGCCTAGGGCTACTTGAAGAGGAAACAAACCATAGAGACAAAACTGAGAACTCCTTTGTTTTGTCAAGTTTCAAAGAGCTACTACAAACCATGTTGGATTTAGAGTTCCAAATTCATCTATCTATATGGGAGAGAAGAGAGGGAAACCTAAATATAAAAACTGCAACTGTAGACGAACGCTTCAAACTAGAAGAACAAAATTTGGTGAGCCAAGTGGGATTTGTGTACTGATCATTACCACCAAGTATCATCAAGATTGGGTGAAAAAATCTTTGCTGGTATTTCGGAAACTCGTTATTTCTTGAAGCTTGGCAACCCATCTCAATGAAAGTGCTTTCCACAGTCTGTGCCTAGGGCTACTTGAAGAGGAAACAATCCATAGAGACAAAACTGAGAACTCCTTTATTTTGTCAAGTTTCAAAGAGCTACTGCAAACCATGTTGGATTTAGAGTTCCAAATTCATCTATCTAAATACGAGAGAACAAAGGGAAACCTAAATATAAAAACTGCTACTGTAGACGAAAGCTTCAAACTAGAAGAACAAAATTTCGTGAGCCAAGTGGGATTTGTGTACTGATCATTACCACCAAGAATCATCAAATTTGGGTGAAAAAATATTTGCTGTTTTTTCGAAACTCGTTATTTCTTAGAAGCTTGGCAACCCCTCTCAATGAAAGTGCTTTTCCACAGTCTGTGCCTAGGGCTACTTGAAGAGGAAACAAACCATAGAGACAAAACTGAGAACTCCTTTATTTTGTCAAGTTTCAAAGAGCTACTACAAACCATGTTGGATTTAGAGTTCCAAATACATCTTTCTATATAGGAGAGAACAGAGGGAAACCTAAATATAAAAACTGCTACTGTAGACGAACGCTTCAACCTAGAAGAACAAAATTTGGTGGGCCAAGTGGGATTTGTGTACTGATCATTAGCTCCAAGTATCATCAAGATTGGGTGAAAAAATGTTTGCTGGTATTTCGGAAACTCGTTATTTCTTAGAAGCTTGGCAACCCCTCTCAATGAAAGTGCTTTTCCACAGTCTGTGCCTAGGGCTACTTGAAGAGGAAACAAACCATAGAGACAAAACTGAGAACTCCTTTATTTTGTCAAGTTTCAAAGAGCTACTACAAACCATGTTGGATTTAGAGTTCCAAATTCATCTATCTATATAGGAGAGAACCGAGGGAAACTTAAATATAAAAACTGCTACTGTAGACGAACGCTTCAACCTAGAAGAACAAAATTTGGTAAGCCAAGTGGGATTTGTGTACTGATCATTACCACCAAGTATCATCAAGATTGGGTGAAAAAATATTTGCTGGTATTTCGGAAACTCGTTATTTCTTAGAAGCTTGGCAACCCCTCTCAATGAAAGTGCTATTCCACAGTCTGTGCCTAGGGCTACTTTAAGAGGAAACAAACCATAGAGGCAAATCTGAGAACTCCTTTATTTTGTCAAGTTTCAAAGAGCTACTACAAACCATGTTGGATTTAGAGTTCCAAATTCATCTATCTATATATGAGAGAGCAGAGGGAAACCTAAATATAAAAACTGCTACTGTAGACGAACGCTTCAACATAGAAGAACAAAATTTGGTAAGCCAAGTGGGATTTGTGTACTGATCATTACCACCAAGTATCATCAAGATTGGGTGAAAAAATATTTGCTGGTATTTCGGAAACTCGTTACTTCTTAGAAGCTTGGCAACCCCTCTCAATGAAAGTGCTTTTCCACAGTCTGTGCCTAGGGCTACTTGAAGAGGAAACAAACCATAGAGACAAATCTGAGACCTCCTTTATTTTGTCAAGTTCCAAATAGCTACTACAAACCATGTTGGATTTAGAGTTCCAAATTCATCTATCTATATATGAGAGAACAGAGTGAAACCTAAATATAAAAACTGCTACTGTAGACGAACGCTTCAACCTAGAAGAACAAATTTGGTGAGCCAAGTGGGATTTGTGTACTGATCATTACCACCAAGTATCATCAAGATTGGGTGAAAAAATATTTGCTGGTATTTCGGAAACTCGTTATTTCTTAGAAGCTTGGGAACCCCTCTCAATTAAAGTGCTTTTCCACAGTCTGTGCCTAGGGCTACTTGAAGAGGAAACAAACCATAGCGACAAAACTGAGAACTCCTTTATTTTGTCAAGTTTCAAAGAGCTACTACAAACCATGTTGGATTTAGAGTTCCAAATTCATCTTTCTATGTAGGAGAGAACAGAGGGAAACCTAAATATAAAAACTGCTACTGTAGACGAACACTTCAACTTAGAAGAACAAAATTTGGTGAGCCAAGTGGTATTTGTGTACTGATCATTAGCACCAAGTATCATCAAGATTGGGTGAAAAAATATTTGCTGGTATTTCGGAAACTCGTAATTTCTTAGAAGCTTGGCAACACCTCTCAATGAAAGTGCTTTTCCACAGTCTGTGCCTAGGGCTACTTGAAGAGGAAACAAACCATAGAGACAAAACTGAGAACTCCTTTATTTTGTCAAGTTTCAAAGAGCTACTACAAACCATGTTGGATTTAGAGTTCCAAATTCATCTATCTATATGGGAGAGAAGAGAGGAAAACCTAAATATAAAAACTGCTACTGTAGACGAACGCTTCAACCTAGAAGAACAAAATTTTTGAGCCAAGTGGGATTTGTGTACTGATCATTACCACCAAGTATCATCAAGAATTCGTGAAAAAATATTTGCTGGTATTTCGGAAACTCGTTATTTCTTAGAAGATTGGCAACCAATCTCAATGAAAGTGCTTTCCACAGTCTGTGCCTAGGGCTACTTGAAGAGGAAACAAACCATAGAGACAAAACTGAGAACTCCTTTGTTTTGTCAAGTTTCAAAGAGCTACTACAAACCATGTTGGATTTAGAGTTCCAAATTCATCTATCTATATGGGAGAGAAGAGAGGGAAACCTAAATATAAAAACTGCAACTGTAGACGAACGCTTCAACCTAGAAGAACAAAATTTGGTGAGCCAAGTGGGATTTGTGTACTGATCATTACCACCAAGTATCATCAAGATTGGGTGAAAAAATCTTTGCTGGTATTTCGGAAACTCGTTATTTCTTGAAGCTTGGCAACCCATCTCAATGAAAGTGCTTTCCACAGTCTGTGCCTAGAGCTACTTGAAGAGGAAACAATCCATAGAGACAAAACTGAGAACTCCTTTATTTTGTCAAGTTTCAAAGAGCTACTGCAAACCATGTTGGATTTAGAGTTCCAAATTCATCTATCTAAATACGAGAGAACAAAGGGAAACCTAAATATAAAAACTGCTACTGTAGACGAAAGCTTCAAACTAGAAGAACAAAATTTCGTGAGCCAAGTGGGATTTGTGTACTGATCATTACCACCAAGAATCATCAAATTTGGGTGAAAAAATATTTGCTGTTTTTTCGAAACTCGTTATTTCTTAGAAGCTTGGCAACCCCTCTCAATGAAAGTGCTTTTCCACAGTCTGTGCGTAGGGCTACTTGAAGAGGAAACAAACCATAGAGACAAAACTGAGAACTCCTTTATTTTGTCAAGTTTCAAAGAGCTACTACAAACCATGTTGGATTTAGAGTTCCAAATACATCTTTCTATATAGGAGAGAACAGAGGGAAACCTAAATATAAAAACTGCTACTGTAGACGAACGCTTCAACCTAGAAGAACAAAATTTGGTGGGCCAAGTGGGATTTGTGTACTGATCATTAGCTCCAAGTATCATCAAGATTGGGTGAAAAAATGTTTGCTGGTATTTCGGAAACTCGTTATTTCTTAGAAGCTTGGCAACCCCTCTCAATGAAAGTGCTTTTCCACAGTCTGTGCCTAGGGCTACTTGAAGAGGAAACAAACCATAGAGACAAAACTGAGAACACCTTTATTTTGTCAAGTTTCAAAGAGCTACTACAAACCATGTTGGATTTAGAGTTCCAAATTCATCTATCTATATAGGAGAGAACCGAGGGAAACTTAAATATAAAAACTGCTACTGTAGACGAACGCTTCAACCTAGAAGAACAAAATTTGGTAAGCCAAGTGGGATTTGTGTACTGATCATTACCACCAAGTATCATCAAGATTGGGTGAAAAAATATTTGCTGGTATTTCGGAAACTCGTTATTTCTTAGAAGCTTGGCAACCCCTCTCAATGAAAGTGCTATTCCACAGTCTGTGCCTAGGGCTACTTTAAGAGGAAACAAACCATAGAGGCAAATCTGAGAACTCCTTTATTTTGTCAAGTTTCAAAGAGCTACTACAAACCATGTTGGATTTAGAGTTCCAAATTCATCTATCTATATATGAGAGAGCAGAGGGAAACCTAAATATAAAAACTGCTACTGTAGACGAACGCTTCAACATAGAAGAACAAAATTTGGTAAGCCAAGTGGGATTTGTGTACTGATCATTACCACCAAGTATCATCAAGATTGGGTGAAAAAATATTTGCTGGTATTTCGGAAACTCGTTACTTCTTAGAAGCTTGGCAACCCCTCTCAATGAAAGTGCTTTTCCACAGTCTGTGCCTAGGGCTACTTGAAGAGGAAACAAACCATAGAGACAAATCTGAGACCTCCTTTATTTTGTCAAGTTCCAAATAGCTACTACAAACCATGTTGGATTTAGAGTTCCAAATTCATCTATCTATATATGAGAGAACAGAGTGAAACCTAAATATAAAAACTGCTACTGTAGACGAACGCTTCAACCTAGAAGAACAAATTTGGTGAGCCAAGTGGGATTTGTGTACTGATCATTACCACCAAGTATCATCAAGATTGGGTGAAAAAATATTTGCTGGTATTTCGGAAACTCGTTATTTCTTAGAAGCTTGGGAACCCCTCTCAATTAAAGTGCTTTTCCACAGTCTGTGCCTAGGGCTACTTGAAGAGGAAACAAACCATAGCGACAAAACTGAGAACTCCTTTATTTTGTCAAGTTTCAAAGAGCTACTACAAACCATGTTGGATTTAGAGTTCCAAATTCATCTTTCTATGTAGGAGAGAACAGAGGGAAACCTAAATATAAAAACTGCTACTGTAGACGAACACTTCAACTTAGAAGAACAAAATTTGGTGAGCCAAGTGGTATTTGTGTACTGATCATTAGCACCAAGTATCATCAAGATTGGGTGAAAAAATATTTGCTGGTATTTCGGAAACTCGTAATTTCTTAGAAGCTTGGCAACACCTCTCAATGAAAGTGCTTTTCCACAGTCTGTGCCTAGGGCTACTTGAAGAGGAAACAAACCATAGGGACAAAACTGAGAAATCCTTTATTTTGTCAAGTTTCAAAGAGCTACTACAAACCATGTTGGATTTAGAGTTCCAAATTCATCTATCTATATGGGAGAGAAGAGAGGGAAACCTAAATATAAAAACTGCTACTGTAGACGAACGCTTCAACCTAGAAGAACAAAATTTGGTGAGCCAAGTGGGATTTGTGTACTGATCATTACCACCAAGTATCATCAAGATTGGGTGAAAAAATATTTGCTGGTATTTCGGAAACTCGTTATTTCTTAGAAGATTGGCAACCAATCTCAATGAAAGTGCTTTCCACAGTCTGTGCCTAGGGCTACTTGAAGAGGAAACAAACCATAGAGACAAAACTGAGAACTCCTTTGTTTTGTCAAGTTTCAAAGAGCTACTACAAACCATGTTGGATTTAGAGTTCCAAATTCATCTATCTATATGGGAGAGAAGAGAGGGAAACCTAAATATAAAAACTGCTACTGTAGACGAACGCTTCAACCTAGAAGAACAAAATTTGGTGAGCCAAGTGGGATTTGTGTACTGATCATTACCACCAAGTATCATCAAGATTGGGTGAAAAAATATTTGCTGGTATTTCGGAAACTCGTTATTTCTTAGAAGCTTGGCAACCCCTCTCAATGAAAGTGCTTTCCACAGTCTTTGCCTAGGGCTACTTGAAGAGGAAACAAACCATAGAGACAAAACTGAGAACTCCTTTATTTTGTCAAGTTTCAAAGAGCTACTACAAACCATGTTGGATTTAGAGTTCCAAATTCATCTTTCTATGTAGGAGAGAACAGAGGGAAACCTAAATATAAAAACTGCTACTGTAGACGAACACTTCAACTTAGAAGAACAAAATTTGGTGAGCCAAGTGGGATTTGTGTACTGATCATTAGCAAGAAGTATCATCAAGATTGGGTGAAAAAATATTTGCTGGTATTTCGGAAACTCGTAATTTCTTAGAAGCTTGGCAACACCTCTCAATGAAAGTGCTTTTCCACAGTCTGTGCCTAGGGCTTCTTGAAGAGGAAACAAACCATAAAGACAAAACTGAGAACTCCTTTATTTTGTCAAGTTTCAAAGAGCTACTACAAACCATGTTGGATTTAGAGTTCCAAATTCATCTACCTATATGGGAGAGAAGAGAGGGAAACCTAAATATAAAAACTGCTACTGTAGACGAACGCTTCAACCTAGAAAAACAAAATTTGGTGAGCCAAGTGGGATTTGTGTACTGATCATTACCACCAAGTATCATCAAGATTGGGTGAAAAAATATTTGCTTCTATTTCGAAACTCGTTATTTCTTAGAAGCTTGGCAACCCCTCTCAATGAAAGCGCTTTTCCAATGTCTGTGCCTAGGGCTACTTGAAGAGGAAACAACCCATAAGAAAAATCTGAGAACTCCTTTATTTTGTCAAGTTTCAAAGAGCTACTACAAACCATGTTGGATTTAGAGTTCCAAATTCATCTATCTATATAGGAGAGAACCGAGGGAAACTTAAATGTAAAAACTGCTACTGTAGACGAACGCTTCAACCTAGAAGAACAAAATTTCGTGAGCCAAGTGGGATTTGTGTACTGATCATTACCACCAAGAATCATCAAATTTGGGTGAAAAAATATTTGCTTCTATTTCGAAACTCGTTATTTCTTAGAAGCTTGGCAACCCCTCTCAATGAAAGTGCTTTCCACAGTCTGTGCCTAGGGCTACTTTAAGAGGAAACAAACCATAGAGACAAAACTGAGAACTCCTTTATTTTGTCAAGTTTCTAAGAGCTACTACAAACCATGTTGGATTTAGAGTTCCAAATTCATCTATCTAAATACGAGAGAAGAAAGGGAAACCTAAATATAAAAACTGCTACTGTAGACGAAAGCTTCAAACTAGAAGAAGAAAATTTCGTGAGCTAAGTGGGATTTGCGTACTGATCATTACCACCAAGAATCATCAAATTTGGGTGAAAAAATATTTGCTGTTTTTTCGAAACTCGTTATTTCTTAGAAGCTTGGAAACCCCTCTCAATGAAAGTGCTTTTCCACAGTCTGTGCCTAGGGCTACTTGAAGAGGAAACAAACCATAGAGACAAAACTGAGAACTCCTTTATTTTGTGAAGTTTCAAAGAGCTACTACAAACCATGTTGGATTTAGAGTTCCAAATTCATCTATCTATATGGGAGAGAAGAGAGGGAAACCTAAATATAAAAACTGCTACTGTAGACGAACGCTTCAACCTAGAAGAACAAAATTTGGTGAGCCAAGTGGGATTTGTGTACTGATAATTGGCTCCAAGTATCATCAAGATTGGGTGAAAAAATATTTGCTGGTATTTCGGAAACTCGTAATTTCTTAGAAGCTTGGCAACCCCTCTCAATGAAAGTGCTTTTCCACAGTCTGTGCCTAGGGCTACTTGAAGAGGAAACAAACCATAGAGACAAAACTGAGAACTCCTTTATTTTGTCAAGTTTCAAAGAGCTACTACAAACCATGTTGGATTTAGAGTTCCAAATTTATCTATCTATATAGGAGAGAACCGAGGGAAACTTAAATATAAAAACTGCTACTGTAGACGAACGCTTCAACCTAGAAGAACAAAATTTGGTAAGCCAAGTGGGATTTGTGTACTGATCATTACCACCAAGTATCATCAAGATTGGGTTAAAATATATTTGCTGGTATTTCGGAAACTCGTTATTTCTTAGAAGCTTGGCAACCCCTCTCAATGAAAGTGCTATTCCACAGACTGTGCCTAGGGCTACTTTAAGAGGAAACAAACCATA
Source organism: Callospermophilus lateralis (assembly GCF_048772815.1). Lineage (NCBI taxonomy): Eukaryota > Metazoa > Chordata > Mammalia > Rodentia > Sciuridae > Callospermophilus > Callospermophilus lateralis. Next base: position 13,899 of record NW_027518018.1, on the reverse strand, counting down.
GAGACAAAACTGAGAACTCCTTTATTTTGTCAAGTTTCAAAGAGCTACTGCAAACCATGTTGGATTTAGAGTTCCAAATTCATCTATCTAAATACGAGAGAACAAAGGGAAACCTAAATATAAAAACTGCTACTGTAGACGAAAGCTTCAAACTAGAAGAACAAAATTTCGTGAGCCAAGTGGGATTTGTGTACTGATCATTACCACCAAGAATCATCAAATTTGGGTGAAAAAATATTTGCTGTTTTTTCGAAACTCGTTATTTCTTAGAAGCTTGGCAACCCCTCTCAATGAAAGTGCTTTTCCACAGTCTGTGCCTAGGGCTACTTGAAGAGGAAACAAACCATAGAGACAAAACTGAGAACTCCTTTATTTTGTCAAGTTTCAAAGAGCTACTACAAACCATGTTGGATTTAGAGTTCCAAATACATCTTTCTATATAGGAGAGAACAGAGGGAAACCTAAATATAAAAACTGCTACTGTAGACGAACGCTTCAACCTAGAAGAACAAAATTTGGTGGGCCAAGTGGGATTTGTGTACTGATCATTAGCTCCAAGTATCATCAAGATTGGGTGAAAAAATGTTTGCTGGTATTTCGGAAACTCGTTATTTCTTAGAAGCTTGGCAACCCCTCTCAATGAAAGTGCTTTTCCACAGTCTGTGCCTAGGGCTACTTGAAGAGGAAACAAACCATAGAGACAAAACTGAGAACTCCTTTATTTTGTCAAGTTTCAAAGAGCTACTACAAACCATGTTGGATTTAGAGTTCCAAATTCATCTATCTATATAGGAGAGAACCGAGGGAAACTTAAATATAAAAACTGCTACTGTAGACGAACGCTTCAACCTAGAAGAACAAAATTTGGTAAGCCAAGTGGGATTTGTGTACTGATCATTACCACCAAGTATCATCAAGATTGGGTGAAAAAATATTTGCTGGTATTTCGGAAACTCGTTATTTCTTAGAAGCTTGGCAACCCCTCTCAATGAAAGTGCTATTCCACAGTCTTTGCCTAGGGCTACTTGAAGAGGAAACAAACCATAGAGGCAAATCTGAGAACTCCTTTATTTTGTCAAGTTTCAAAGAGCTACTACAAACCATGTTGGATTTAGAGTTCCAAATTCATCTATCTATATATGAGAGAGCAGAGGGAAACCTAAATATAAAAACTGCTACTGTAGACGAACGCTTCAACATAGAAGAACAAAATTTGGTAAGCCAAGTGGGATTTGTGTACTGATCATTACCACCAAGTATCATCAAGATTGGGTGAAAAAATATTTGCTGGTATTTCGGAAACTCGTTACTTCTTAGAAGCTTGGCAACCCCTCTCAATGAAAGTGCTTTTCCACAGTCTGTGCCTAGGGCTACTTGAAGAGGAAACAAACCATAGAGACAAATCTGAGACCTCCTTTATTTTGTCAAGTTCCAAATAGCTACTGCAAACCATGTTGGATTTAGAGTTCCAAATTCATCTATCTATATATGAGAGAACAGAGTGAAACCTAAATATAAAAACTGCTACTGTAGACGAACGCTTCAACCTAGAAGAACAAATTTGGTGAGCCAAGTGGGATTTGTGTACTGATCATTACCACCAAGTATCATCAACATTGGGTGAAAAAATATTTGCTGGTATTTCGGAAACTCGTTATTTCTTAGAAGCTTGGGAACCCCTCTCAATTAAAGTGCTTTTCCACAGTCTGTGCCTAGGGCTACTTGAAGAGGAAACAAACCATAGCGACAAAACTGAGAACTCCTTTATTTTGTCAAGTTTCAAAGAGCTACTACAAACCATGTTGGATTTAGAGTTCCAAATTCATCTTTCTATGTAGGAGAGAACAGAGGGAAACCTAAATATAAAAACTGCTACTGTAGACGAACACTTCAACTTAGAAGAACAAAATTTGGTGAGCCAAGTGGGATTTGTGTACTGATCATTAGCACCAAGTATCATCAAGATTGGGTGAAAAAATATTTGCTGGTATTTCGGAAACTCGTTATTTCTTAGAAGCTTGGGAACCCCTCTCAATTAAAGTGCTTTTCCACAGTCTGTGCCTAGGGCTACTTGAAGAGGAAACAAACCATAGCGACAAAACTGAGAACTCCTTTATTTTGTCAAGTTTCAAAGAGCTACTACAAACCATGTTGGATTTAGAGTTCCAAATTCATCTTTCTATGTAGGAGAGAACAGAGGGAAACCTAAATATAAAAACTGCTACTGTAGACGAACACTTCAACTTAGAAGAACAAAATTTGGTGAGCCAAGTGGTATTTGTGTACTGATCATTAGCACCAAGTATCATCAAGATTGGGTGAAAAAATATTTGCTGGTATTTCGGAAACTCGTTATTTCTTAGAAGCTTGGCAACACCTCTCAATGAAAGTGCTTTTCCACAGTCTGTGCCTAGGGCTACTTGAAGAGGAAACAAACCATAGAGACAAAACTGAGAACTCCTTTATTTTGTCAAGTTTCAAAGAGCTACTACAAACCATGTTGGATTTAGAGTTCCAAATTCATCTATCTATATGGGAGAGAAGAGAGGGAAACCTAAATATAAAAACTGCTACTGTAGACGAACGCTTCAACCTAGAAGAACAAAATTTGGTGAGCCAAGTGGGATTTGTGTACTGATCATTACCACAAGTATCATCAAGATTGGGTGAAAAAATATTTGCTGGTATTTCGGAAAGTCGTTATTTCTTAGAAGATTGGCAACCAATCTCAATGAAAGTGCTTTCCACAGTCTGTGCCTAGGGCTACTTGAAGAGGAAACAAACCATAGAGACAAAACTGAGAACTCCTTTATTTTGTCAAGTTTCAAAGTGCTACTACAAACCATGTTGGATTTAGAGTTCCAAATTCATCTTTCTATGTAGGAGAGAACAGAGGGAAACCTAAATATAAAAACTGCTACTGTAGACGAACGCTTCAACCTAGAAAAACAAAATTTGGTGAGCCAAGTGGGATTTGTGTACTGATCATTACCACCAAGTATCATCAAGATTGGGTGAAAAAATATTTGCTTCTATTTCGAAACTCGTTATTTCTTAGAAGCTTGGCAACCCCTCTCAATGAAAGCGCTTTTCCAATGTCTGTGCCTAGGGCTACTTGAAGAGGAAACAAACCATAAGAAAAATCTGAGAACTCCTTTATTTTGTCAAGTTTCAAAGAGCTACTACAAACCATGTTGGATTTAGAGTTCCAAATTCATCTATCTATATAGGAGAGAACCGAGGGAAACTTAAATATAAAAACTGCTACTGTAGACGAACGCTTCAACCTAGAAGAACAAAATTTCGTGAGCCAAGTGGGATTTGTGTACTGATCATTACCACCAAGAATCATCAAATTTGGGTGAAAAAATATTTGCTTCTATTTCGAAACTCGTTATTTCTTAGAAGCTTGGCAACCCCTCTCAATGAAAGTGCTTTCCACAGTCTGTGCCTAGGGCTACTTTAAGAGGAAACAAACCATAGAGACAAAACTGAGAACTCCTTTATTTTGTCAAGTTTCTAAGAGCTACTACAAACCATGTTGGATTTAGAGTTCCAAATTCATCTATCTAAATACGAGAGAAGAAAGGGAAACCTAAATATAAAAACTGCTACTGTAGACGAAAGCTTCAAACTAGAAGAAGAAAATTTCGTGAGCTAAGTGGGATTTGCGTACTGATCATTACCACCAAGAATCATCAAATTTGGGTGAAAAAATATTTGCTGTTTTTTCGAAACTCGTTATTTCTTAGAAGCTTGGAAACCCCTCTCAATGAAAGTGCTTTTCCACAGTCTGTGCCTAGGGCTACTTGAAGAGGAAACAAACCATAGAGACAAAACTGAGAACTCCTTTATTTTGTGAAGTTTCAAAGAGCTACTACAAACCATGTTGGATTTAGAGTTCCAAATTCATCTATCTATATGGGAGAGAAGAGAGGGAAACCTAAATATAAAAACTGCTACTGTAGACGAACGCTTCAACCTAGTAGAACAAAATTTGGTGAGCCAAGTGGGATTTGTGTACTGATAATTGGCTCCAAGTATCATCAAGATTGGGTGAAAAAATATTTGCTGGTATTTCGGAAACTCGTAATTTCTTAGAAGCTTGGCAACCCCTCTCAATGAAAGTGCTTTTCCACAGTCTGTGCCTAGGGCTACTTGAAGAGGAAACAAACCATAGAGACAAAACTGAGAACTCCTTTATTTTGTCAAGTTTCAAAGAGCTACTACAAACCATGTTGGATTTAGAGTTCCAAATTTATCTATCTATATAGGAGAGAACCGAGGGAAACTTAAATATAAAAACTGCTACTGTAGACGAACGCTTCAACCTAGAAGAAGAAAATTTGGTAAGCCAAGTGGGATTTGTGTACTGATCATTACCACCAAGTATCATCAAGATTGGGTTAAAATATATTTGCTGGTATTTCGGAAACTCGTTATTTCTTAGAAGCTTGGCAACCCCTCTCAATGAAAGTGCTATTCCACAGACTGTGCCTAGGGCTACTTTAAGAGGAAACAAACCATAGAGACAAAACTGAGAACTTTTTTATTTTGTCAAGTTTCAAAGAGCTACTACAAACCATGTTGGATTTAGAGTTCCAAATTCATCTATCTATATGGGAGAGAAGAGAGGGAAACCTAAATATAAAAACTGCTACTGTAGACGAACGCTTCAACCTAGAAGAACAAAATTTGGTGATCCAAGTGGGATTTGTGTACTGATCATTACCACCAAGTATCATCAAGATTGGGAGAAAAAATATTTGCTGGTATTTCGGAAACTCGTTATTTCTTAGAAGCTTGGCAACCCCTCTCAATGAAAGTGCTTTCCACAGTCTGTGCCTAGGGCTACTTGAAGAGGAAACAAACCATAGAGACAAAACTGAGAACTCCTTTATTTTGTCAAGTTTCAAAGAGCTACTACAAACCATGTTGGATTTAGAGTTCCAAATTCATCTATCTAAATACGAGAGAACAAAGGGAAACCTAAATATAAAAACTGCTACTGAAGACGAAAGCTTCAAACTAGAAGAACAAAATTTCGTGAGCCAAGTGGGATTTGTGTACTGATCATTACCACCAAGAATCATCAAATTTGGGTGAAAAAATATTTGCTGTTATTTCGAAACTCGTTATTTCTTAGAAGCTTGGCAACCCCTCTCAATGAAAGTGCTTTTCCACAGTCTGTGCCTAGGGCTACTTGAAGAGGAAACAAACCATAGAGACAAAACTGAGAACTCCTTTATTTTGTCAGTTTCAAAGAGCTACTACAAACCATGTTGGATTTAGAGTACCAAATTCATCTATCTATATAGGAGAGAACCGAGGGAAACTTAAATATAAAAACTGCTACTGTAGACGAACGCGTCAACCTAGAAGAACAAAATTTGGTAAGCCAAGTGGGATTTGTGTACTGATCATTACCACCAAGTATCATCAAGATTGGGTGAAAAAATATTTGCTGGTATTTCGGAAACTCGTTATTTTTTAGAAGCTTGGCAACCCCTCTCAATGAAAGTGCTATTCCACAGTCTGTGCCTAGGGCTACTTTAAGAGGAAACAAACCATAGAGGCAAATCTGAGAACTCCTTTATTTTGTCAAGTTTCAAAGAGCTACTACAAACCATGTTGGATTTAGAGTTCCAAATTCATCTATCTATATAGGAGAGAACAAAGGGAAACCTAAATATAAAAAATGCTACTGTAGACGAACGCTTCAAACTAGAAGAACAAAATTTCGTGAGCCAAGTGGGATTTGTGTACTGATCATTACCACCAAGAATCATCAAATTTGGGTGAAAAAATATTTGCTGGTATTTCGAAACTCGTTATTTCTTAGAAGCTTGGCAACCCCTCTCAATGAAAGTGCTTTCCACAGTCTGTGCCTAGGGCTACTTGAAGAGGAAACAAACCATAGAGACAAATCTGAGACCTCCTTTATTTTGTCAAGTTTCAAAGAGCTACTACAAACCATGTTGGATTTAGAGTTCCAAATTCATCTATCTGTATAGGAGAGAACAGAGGGAAACCTAAATATAAAAACTGCTACTGTAGACGAACGCTTCAACCAAGAAGAACAAAATTTGGTGAGCCAAGTGGGATTTGTGTACTGATCATTAGCTCCAAGTATCATCAAGATTGGGTGAAAAAATATTTGCTGGTATTTCGGAAACTCGTTATTTCTTAGAAGCTTGGCAACCCCTCTCAATGAAAGCGCTTTTCCAAAGTCTGTGCCTAGGGCTACTTGAAGAGGAAACAAACCATAGAGAAAAATCTGAGAACTCCTTTATTTTGTCAAGTTTCAAAGAGCTACTACAAACCATGTTGGATTTAGAGTTCCAAATTCATCTATCTATATAGGAGAGAACCGAGGGAAACTTAAATATAAATACTGCTACTGTAGACGAACGCTTCAACCTAGAAGAACAAAATTTGGTGAGCCAAGTGGGATTTGTGTACTGATCATTACCACCAAGAATCATCAAATTTGGGTCAAAAAATATTTGCTGGTATTTCGAAACTCGTTATTTCTTAGAAGCTTGGCAACCCCTCTCAATGAAAGTGCTTTCCCACAGTCTGTGCTTACGGCTACTTGAAGAGGAAACAAACCATAGAGACAAATCTGAGACCTCCTTTATTTTGTCAAGTTTCAAAGAGCTACTACAAACAATGTTGGATTTAGAGTTCCAAATTCATCTATCTATATAGGAGAGAACAGAGAGAAACCTAAATATAAAAACTGCTACTGTAGCGAACGCTTCAACCTAGAAGAACAAAATTTGGTGAGCCAAGTGGGATTTGTGTACTGATCATTACCACCATGTATCAACAAGATTGGGTGAAAAAATATTTGCTGGTATTTCGGAAACTCGTTATTTCTTAGAAACTTGGGAACCCCTCTCAATTAAAGTGCTTTTCCACAGTCTGTGCCTAGGGCTACTTGAAGAGGAAACAAACCATAGCGACAAAACTGAGAACTCCTTTATGTTGTCAAGTTTCAAAGAGCTACTACAAACCATGTTGGATTTATAGTTCCAAATTCATCTTTCTATATAGGAGAGAACAGAGGGAAACCTAAATATAAAAACTGCTACTGTAGACGAACGCTTCAACTTAGAGGAACAAAATTTGGTGAGCCAAGTGGGATTTGTGTACTGATCATTAGCACCAAGTATCATCAAGATTGGGTGAAAAAATATTTGCTGGTATTTCGGAAACTGGTAATTTCTTAGAAGCTTGGCAACACCTCTCAATGAAAGTGCTTTTCCACAGTCTGTGCCTAGGGCTACTTGAAGAGGAAACAAACCATAGAGACAAAACTGAGAACTCCTTTATTTTGTCAGTTTCAAAGAGCTACTACAAACCATGTTGGATTTAGAGTTCCAAATTCATCTATCTAAATACGAGAGAACAAAGTAAAACCTAAATATGAAAACTGCTACTGTAGACGAAAGCTTCAAACTAGAAGAACAAAATTTCGTGAGCCAAGTGGGATTTGTGTACTGATCATTACCACCAAGAATCATCAAATTTGGGTGAAAAAATATTTGCTGTTATTTCGAAACTCGTTATTTCTTAGAAGCTTGGCAACCCCTCTCAATGAAAGTGCTTTTCCACAGTCTGTGCCTAGGGCTACTTGAAGAGGAAACAAACCATAGAGACAAAACTGAGAACTCCTTTATTTTGTCAGTTTCAAAGAGCTACTACAAACCATGTTGGATTTAGAGTACCAAATTCATCTATCTATATAGGAGAGAACCGAGGGAAACTTAAATATAAAAACTGCTACTGTAGACGAACGCTTCAACCTAGAAGAACAAAATTTGGTAAGCCAAGTGGGATTTGTGTACTGATCATTACCACCAAGTATCATCAAGATTGGGTGAAAAAATATTTGCTGGTATTTCGGAAACTCGTTATTTCTTAGAAGCTTGGCAACCCCTCTCAATGAAAGTGCTATTCCACAGTCTGTGCCTAGGGCTACTTTAAGAGGAAACAAACCATAGAGGCAAATCTGAGAACTCCTTTATTTTGTCAAGTTTCAAAGAGCTACTACAAACCATGTTGGATTTAGAGTTCCAAATTCATCTATCTATATAGGAGAGAACAAAGGGAAACCTAAATATAAAAAATGCTACTGTAGACGAACGCTTCAAACTAGAAGAACAAAATTTCGTGAGCCAAGTGGGATTTGTGTACTGATCATTACCACCAAGAATCATCAAATTTGGGTGAAAAAATATTTGCTGGTATTTCGAAACTCGTTATTTCTTAGAAGCTTGGCAACCCCTCTCTATGAAAGTGCTTTTCCACAGTCTGTGCCTAGGGCTACTTGAAGAGGAAACAAACCATAGAGACAAATCTGAGACCTCCTTTATTTTGTCAAGTTACAAAGAGCTACTACAAACCATGTTGGATTTAGAGTTCCAAATTCATCTATCTATATAGGAGAGAACAGAGAGAAACCTAAATATAAAAACTGCTAATGTAGACGAACGCTTCAACCTAGAAGAACAATATTTGTTGAGCCAAGTGGGATTTGTGTTCTGATCATTACCACCAAGTATCAACAAGATTGTGTGAAAAAATATTTGCTGGTATTTCGGAAACTCGTTATTTCTTAGAAGCTTGGCAACCCATCTCAATGAAAGTGCTTTCCACAGTCTGTGCCTAGGGCTACTTGAAGAGGAAACAAACCATAGAGACAAAACTGAGAACTCCTTTATTTTGTCACGTTTCAAAGAGCTACTACAAACCATGTTGGATTTAGAGTTCCAAATTCATCTATCTGTATAGGAGAGAACAGAGGGAAACCTAAATATAAAAACTGCTACTGTAGACGAACGCTTCAACCAAGAAGAACAAAATTTGGTGAGCCAAGTGGGATTTGTGTACTGATCATTAGCTCCAAGTATCATCAAGATTGGGTGAAAAAATATTTGCTGGTATTTCGGAAACTCGTAATTTCTTAGAAGCTTGGCAACACCTCTCAATGAAAGTGCTTTTCCACAGTCTGTGCCTAGGGCTACTTGAAGAGGAAACAAACCATAGAGACAAAACTGAGAACTCCTTTATTTTGTCAAGTTTCAAAGAGCTACTACAAACCATGTTGGATTTAGAGTTCCAAATTCATCTATCTATATGGGAGAGAAGAGAGGGAAACCTAAATATAAAAACTGCTACTGTAGACGAACGCTTCAACCTAGAAGAACAAAATTTGGTGAGCCAAGTGGGATTTGTGTACTGATCATTACCACCAAGTATCATCAAGATTGGGTGAAAAAATATTTGCTGGTATTTCGGAAACTCGTTATTTCTTAGAAGATTGGCAACCAATCTCAATGAAAGTGCTTTCCACAGTCTGTGCCTAGGGCTACTTGAAGAGGAAACAAACCATAGAGACAAAACTGAGAACTCCTTTGTTTTGTCAAGTTTCAAAGAGCTACTACAAACCATGTTGGATTAGGGTTCCAAATTCATCTATCTATATGGGAGAGAAGAGAGGGAAACCTAAATATAAAAACTGCTACTGTAGACGAACGCTTCAACCTAGAAGAACAAAATTTGGTGAGCCAAGTGGGATTTGTGTACTGATCATTACCACCAAGTATCATCAAGATTGGGTGAAAAAATATTTGCTGGTATTTCGGAAACTCGTTATTTCTTAGAAGCTTGGCAACCCCTCTCAATGAAAGTGCTTTCCACAGTCTGTGCCTAGGGCTACTTGAAGAGGAAACAAACCATAGAGACAAAACTGAGAACTCCTTTATTTTGTCAAGTTTCAAAGAGCTACTACAAACCATGTTGGATTTAGAGTTCCAAATTCATCTATCTGTATAGGAGAGAACAGAGGGAAACCTAAATATAAAAACTGCTACTGTAGACGAACGCTTCAACCAAGAAGAACAAAATTTGGTGAGCCAAGTGGGATTTGTGTACTGATCATTAGCTCCAAGTATCATCAAGATTGGGTGAAAAAATATTTGCTGGTATTTCGGAAACTCGTTATTTCTTAGAAGCTTGGCAACCCCTCTCAATGAAAGCGCTTTTCCAAAGTCTGTGCCTAGGGCTACTTGAAGAGGAAACAAACCATAAGAAAAATGTGAGAACTCCTTTATTTTGTCAAGTTTCAAAGAGCTACTACAAACCATGTTGGATTTAGAGTTCCAAATTCATCTATCTATATAGGAGAGAACCGAGGGAAACTTAAATATAAAAACTGCTACTGTAGACGAACGCTTCAACCTAGAAGAACAAAATTTCGTGAGCCAAGTGGGATTTGTGTACTGATCATTACCACCAAGAATCATCAAATTTGGGTGAAAAAATATTTGCTTCTATTTCGAAACTCGTTATTTCTTAGAAGCTTGGCAACCCCTCTCAATGAAAGTGCTTTCCCATAGTCTGTGCTTACGGCTACTTGAAGAGGAAACAAACCATAGAGACAAATCTGAGACCTCCTTTATTTTGTCAAGTTTCAAAGAGCTACTACAAACAATGTTGGATTTAGAGTTCCAAATTCATCTATCTATATAGGAGAGAACAGAGAGAAACCTAAATATAAAAACTGCTACTGTAGCGAACGCTTCAACCTAGAAGAACAAAATTTGGTGAGCCAAGTGGGATTTGTGTACTGATCATTACCACCAAGTATCAACAAGATTGGGTGAAAAAATATTTGCTGGTATTTCGGAAACTCGTTATTTTTTAGAAACTTGGGAACCCCTCTCAATTAAAGTGCTTTTCCACAGTCTGTGCCTAGGGCTACTTGAAGAGGAAATAAACCATAGCGACAAAACTGAGAACTCCTTTATTTTGTCAAGTTTCAAAGAGCTACTACAAACCATGTTGGATTTAGAGTTCCAAATTCATCTTTCTATGTAGGAGAGAACAGAGGGAAACCTAAATATAAAAACTGCTACTGTAGACGAACACTTCAACTTAGAAGAACAAAATTTGGTGAGCCAAGTGGGATTTGTGTACTGATCATTAGCACCAAGTATCATCAAGATTGGGTGAAAAAATATTTGCTGGTATTTCGGAAACTCGTAATTTCTTAGAAGCTTGGCAACACCTCTCAATGAAAGTGCTTTTCCACAGTCTGTGCCTAGGGCTACATGAAGAGGAAACAAACCATAGAGACAAAACTGAGAACTCCTTTATTTTGTCAAGTTTCAAAGAGCTACTACAAACCATGTTGGATTTAGAGTTCCAAATTCATCTATCTATATGGGAGAGAAGAGAGGGAAACCTAAATATAAAAACTGCTACTGTAGACGAACGCTTCAACCTAGAAGAACAAAATTTGGTGAGCCAAGTGGGATTTGTGTACTGATCATTACCACCAAGTATCATCAAGATTGGGTGATAAAATATTTGGTGGTATTTCGGAAACTCGTTATTTCTTAGAAGATTGGCAACCAATCTCAATGAAAGTGCTTTCCACAGTGTGTGCCTAGGGCTACTTGAAGAGGAAACAAACCATAGAGACAAAACTGAGAACTCCTTTGTTTTGTCAAGTTTCAAAGAGCTACTACAAACCATGTTGGATTTATAGTTCCAAATTCATCTTTCTATATAGGAGAGAACAGAGGGAAACCTAAATATAAAAACTGCTACTGTAGACGAACGCTTCAACTTAGAAGAACAAAATTTGGTGAGCCAAGTGGGATTTGTGTACTGATCATTAGCACCAAGTATCATCAACATTGGGTGAAAAAATATTTGCTGGTATTTCGGAAACTCGTAATTTCTTAGAAGCTTGGCAACACCTCTCAATGAAAGTGCTTTTCCACAGTCTCTGCCTAGGGCTACTTGAAGAGGAAAGAAACCATAGAGACAAAACTGAGAAATCCTTTATTTTGTCAAGTTTCAAAGAGCTACTAAAACCATGTTGGATTTAGAGTTCCAAATTCGTCTATCTAAATACGAGAGAACAAAGGAAACCTAAATATAAAAACTGCTACTGTACACGAAAGCTTCAAACTAGAAGAACAAAATTTAGTGAGCCAAGTGGGATTTGTGTACTGATCATTACCACTAAGAATCATCAAATTTGGGTGAAAAAATATTTGCTGTTATTTCAAAACTCGTTATTTCTTAGAAGCTTGGCAACCCCTCTCAATGAAAGTGCTTTTCCACAGTCTGTGCCTAGGGCTACTTGAAGAAGAAACAAACCATAGAGACAAAACTGAGAACTCCTTTATTTTGTCAGATTCAAAGACCTACTACAAACCATGTTGGATTTAGAGTTCCAAATTCATCTATCTGTATAGGAGAGAACAGAGGAAAACCTAAATATAAAAACTGCTACTGTACACGAACGCTTCAACCTAGAAGAACTAAATTTGGTGAGCCAAGTGGGATATGTGTACTGATCATTAGCAACAAGTATCATCAAGATTGGGTGAAAAAATATTTGCTGGTATTTCGGAAACTCGTTATTTCTTAGAAGCTTGGCAACCCCTCTCAATGAAAGTGATTTTCCACAGTCTGTGCCTACGGCTACTTGAAGAGGAAACAAACCATAGAGACAAATCTGAGACCTCCTTTATTTTGTCAAGTTTCAAAGAGCTACTACAAACCATGTTGGATTTAGAGTTCCAAATTCATCTATCTATATAGGAGAGAACCGAGGGAAACTTAAATATAAAAACTGCTACTGTAGACGAACGCTTCAACCTAGAAGAACAAAATTTCGTGAGCCAAGTGGGATTTGTGTACTGATCATTACCACCAAGAATCATCAAATTTGGTTGAAAAAATATTTGCTGGTATTTCGAAACTCGTTATTTCTTAGAAGCTTGGCAACCCCTCTCAATGAAAGTGCTTTTCCACAGTCTGTGCCTACGGCTACTTGAAGAGGAAACAAACCATAGAGACAAATCTGAGACCTCCTTTATTTTGTCAAGTTTCAAAGAGCTACTACAAACCATGTTGGATTTAGAGTTCCAAATTCATTTATCTATATAGGAGAGAACAGAGAGAAACCTAAATATAAAAACTGCTACTGTAGCGAACGCTTCAACCTAGAAGAACAAAATTTGGTGAGCCAAGTGGGATTTGTATACTGATCATTACCACCAAGTATCAACAAGATTGTGTGAAATAATATTTGCTGGTATTTCGGAAACTCGTTATTTCTTAGAAGCTTGGCAACCAATCTCAATGAAATTGCTTTCCACAGTCTGTGCCTAGGGCTACTTGAAGAGGAAAAAGACCATAGAGACAAAACTGAGAACTCCTTTATTTTGTCAAGTTTCAAAGAGCTACTACAAACCATGTTGGATTTAGAGTTCCAAATTCATCTATCTGTATAGGAGAGAACAGAGGAAAACCTAAATATAAAAACTGCTACTGTACACGAACGCTTCAACCTAGAAGAACTAAATTTGGTGAGCCAAGTGGGATATGTGTACTGATCATTAGCAACAAGTATCATCAAGATTGGGTGAAAAAATATTTGCTGGTATTTCGGAAACTCGTTATTTCTTAGAAGCTTGGCAACCCCTCTCAATGAAAGTGATTTTCCACAGTCTGTGCCTAGGGCTACTTGAAGAGGAAACAAACCATAGAGGCAAATCTGAGAACTCCTTTATTTTGTCAAGTTTCAAAGAGCTACTACAAACCATGTTGGATTTAGAGTTCCAAATTCATCTATCTATATAGGAGAGAACCGAGGGAAACTTAAATATAAAAACTGCCTCTGTAGACGAACGCTTCAACCTAGAAGAACAAAATTTGGTAAGCCAAGTGGGATTTGTGTACTGATCATTACCACCAAGTATCATCAAGATTGGGAGAGAAAATATTTGCTGGTATTTCGGAAACTCGTTATTACTTAGAAACTTGGCAACCCCTCTCAATGAAAGTGCTATTCCACAGTCTGTGGCCCTA